>NW_027397138.1:406825-698861 GCF_003265705.2 Callorhinus ursinus
TGTGTGTGTGTGTGTGTGTGTGTGCTCGCGCGTGCACATGTGTGTTAATGAGCACTTACTGGGTAGGTATTTACCAAAGGTTTTGGAGTGAGATAGCCTTAGGCTCAGATCCCAGCTCTGACATTTTTTGAGCTAGGTAACCTGGCTAGTTCATAACCTCTCTAAGACTTGGTTTCCTCATCTATAAATAGAAGTAATAATATGTATTATAGGTAATAATGGGGCCGCTGCGATGATTAAGTGGCATAATGTATATGTAAAGTATAAAATATGGAGCATATGTACTTAGGCACATTCAGTCCATGGTGGTTATTATTATAGTAGCTGTTTATTCACTTACTTAAAAAGTAAAATGTATCAAGTTCTCATACAGTAGGATCATACATCCGAGCTTCATGCCCTAGGCACTGTAGGTACGGTGCTAAAAAGGGAGAGACAGCCCCTGACTTCCCAAACCTGGCAGTCTAGCTGAGAAACAAATACTAAACAAGTAATAAAAAAAGGGCGCCTGGGTGGCTCAGATGGTTAAGCGTCTGCCTTCGGCTCAGGTCATGATCCCAGGGTCCTGGGATCGAGTCCTGCATCGGGCTCCCTGCTCCTTGGGAGCCTGCTTCTCCCTCTGCCTCTCTCTCTCTCTGTCTCTCATGAATAAATAAAATCTTTAAAAAAAAAATGAACGGGTTATGAGAGGTGGAAGCATAGGAAAGTATGGGGGTGTATGAGGGTTAGGCAAGGAGTGCCTGGAGCAAATTATGAGCCCTGGGGGAAGAGTCAACCGCAGGCACATAGCGGGTGGAGGTGGGAGGACACCCTGTCCCAGGCAAGGGAAGAGTGTGCGCAAAGCCAACAGGTAAGAGATCAGAAAATGCTGGGAAGGAAAGATCATGAGATGCCAGAGAGATTGACAGAAGTTTGGCTCAGACTGGGACCAAATTGTGAAGGAGCTTGTATAAGTCAAGTTACAGAGTTTGTTTGGGTTTTATCCGAAAATCCATGTAAAGCCATTGAAAAGCTTTTATGGGGATGGGGGTTGGCTTCAGGGTAATAGAGATGAGCAATTCTTGATCATGGAGACATTTAGAATCTCAAGGCGAGAGAGGCTGAAGGGGAGGAAAGGGGACACTAAGTTAAGTACACAGTTGAAGAAGGCCCAGGAAGAAAAAGCACTCTTAGATACAAAGTTCTAGGTGAGATTTTTTTTTTTTTCTAAAGATTTGATTTATTTATTTGAGAGCAAGAGCAAGAGCACAAGCAGGGAAAGAGGCAGAGGGAGAAGCAGACTGCCCACTGAGCAGGGACCGCCCCCCCCCCCCGATGCGGGGCTCGATCCTAGGACCCTGAGATCATGACATGAGCTGAAGGCAGACTCTGAACTGACTGAGCCACCCAGGCGCCCCTAGGTGACATTTTTAAAACTGAGGGTGACCCCATCTTATGGAGATGGCATTTGAGACGGATCTTAAAAATGAGCACTTTTTGGATAAGGAGAGCTGGCGGGGGTGAGCGGTGCTTGCCTTCCCGGATACCCTAAGAAGTAAAATTAGCAGCCATACTCTAAAAGTCCTCCTCGCTGATATTAACTGGGTCCCCACTGCCCTTCCTTCCCCCACCCCCCCGCCCCGTCCAGATTTCAGAACCGCTTTGAGAGAAGACTCTACCACCCTTATTGTAGACCTAAGACCCACGGTCCTGTAAATTTCAAATCATTACCATGTGTTACCCCTCCTCCATTCTTCCAAGGTTATTTTCAGCTGGAGGCCTGTGTAAGCTTACAGATTTGCAGAGCACTTCCTATGCCCCCCCCCCCCCAGCTGTGAACTTTTTACCTGTGCTCCACCACGGTGTCTACATGCTTATTGAGAAGTTAAAACGGCGCAGGAAATACTACATCATCCCCCTGGCATTACCAGTGAAATCGCCGAGTGTCTGGGCCTTATGAGGTTGAGCCATTTATTACCAATGCCACATCACAGTTGTAGCAACTTTTTGTTTCCTTTGAGTCATTCTATGAGAAACCAAGGCAAAAAAAAAAGTACCCCGTTCCAGCCCTCCCAAACTTTTAATTTGCTTTATCTTAATGGAGTAAATACATGAAAAGAATATCAATGCTGTAGGATTTCTTTTTAATTTGATTACTCAATAGCCATTTTTCTTTTAAATGAACTTTTTCCTTTAAATAACGGCCCAAGTGGAGCTTCTCGTGCGTGTGGGGTGATGGCTTCTTGTCTTGTTATGAGACTTGCATCCAGTGAAGGGCCCGGACAGAGCTTTCACATTGAGCATCTGATTCACCGTACTTGGAACATGGTGGGTTTTCAGTAAATATGTCTCACACTGCTTTGAAGAGCCCTCTGTTCCCCGAGGTTAAATACTGGTCAGGTCACACTTTGGATTTGTTTTCAGTTAGAGTTACTGTGACTCAGGCAATCGGTTTACCAGTCAATTAGAAAGTGTTCCTTGTATGTGGCTGTGTAGCTTGTAGTTCCCCAAGCAGCGGGATCACCGCATGACATGACATGCAGAGGTTTTTGCTCATTGAGAGGAAAAAGGGTTTTCCTTTATTTTATTTCATTTCTATTTTGGGGTTATATTTATAGTAAGTAGGATTAAGGGGAGACACTTCCTCCTAACACCTAGAGACATTAAGACAGGGAGTGGGGGAGAGGAAGAGCAAGAGGGAAGAAGGAAAAACAGAAAGGAAGGAGAGCAGGGAAGTTTTGTTTGAAATGGGTATTATTTACCTGAAAATATTTCTCTTGAAATTCGAAATTACAGGTTTTTATCCCTTTCGTCTGGAAAGAAAGTGGCTTGACTTGGAGGATTTGTGGATCCTTCACTCTGCCCTCCTGCAGTGGGTGACACGCAGATGTCACAGTTGGCCTGGTGGTAGCCACCTATATCCAGGAAAACAAAGCCGTTTCGGTTTTTCTACAACCAATGCACTTAGCAGGGAACTGTAGTCATCGTTTCAAACTTGCTTCCCACTTTTCTCTTTCCTCCTCCAGTGACCTTGCTCAGAAAAGCAGACTCATGGCCAGGCTTTCCTGCCTCCGGGTCGTCTAAAATGGCCCCGTCGCCCTTCAGACATGCAGTCTGTCTGTCCTGTGAACTTTTGTCCTTCCCCCAGCTGTGGAGACCCCACCATCTCTTCATCCAGAAAAACCAGAGGGGAAGAACAGTCGAAGCAGTTTCTTGTAATCGAAAGAATAGCTGTCAATCGCTAAAAACAAATCCAGAGGATTTCTAAATGAATCCCTGATGTGAGCATTTTCTTGGGAATTCAACAACCTCGCGGAGTTCCTTAAGGAGAAATTAGAGAGCAAAAAAAAGCACTGATCCAGAATCGCCAGATACACAGGACGCAGTTGCCTCTCCTACCCGCCCCCCAGGTTTTTATTTAAATTCCAGCTAGTTAACAGACAGTGCGATATTAGTTACAGGTGTAGAATTTAGTGATTCATCACTTCCACACATCACCCAGTGCTCATCACGACAAGTGCCCTCCTTCATCCCCATCACCTATTTCCCCCATCCCCCCACACACCTCCCCTCTGGTGACCCTCAGTTTGTTCTCTAGAGTTAAGAGTCTGTTATATGGTTTGTCTCTTTTTGCCCCCATGTTCAGTTGTTTTGTTTCTTAAATTCCATATATGAGTGAAATCATATGGTATTTGTTTTTCCCTGACTCCTTATTTCACTTAGCATAATACTCTCTAGCTCCATCCGTGCCCTTGCAAATGGCAAAATTTCATTCTTTTTATGGCTGAGTAATATTCCATTGTGTGCATGTGTTTGTGTGTGTGTGTGTGTGTGTGTGTGTACACACATACCACATCTTCTTTATCCATTCATCAGTTGATGGACATTTGGGCTCTTTCCATAATTTGGCTATTGTCAGTAATGCTGCTATAAACATCGGGGTGCATGTGTCCCTTCGAATCAGTATTTTTATATTCTTTGGGTAAATACCTAGTAGTGCAATTGCTGGATCCATAGGGTAGTTCTATTTTTATCTTTCTGAGGAACCTCCATACTGTTTTTCAGAGTGGCTGCACCAGCTTGCATTCCCACCAACAGTAAAAGAGGGTTCCCCTTTCTCTGCAGCCTCGCCAACACCTGTTGTTTCCTGTTTTTGATTTTAACCATTCTGACAGGTGTGAGGTGGTATCTCATTGTGCCTTTGACTTGTATTTCCCTGATGCTGAGTGATGTTGAGCATCTTTTCATATGTCTGTTAGCCATCTGGACGTCTTTATTGAAAAAGTGTCTGTCCATGTCTTCTGCCCATTTCTTAACTGGATTATTTGGTTTTTGGTTGTTGAGTCTGGTAAGTTCTTTATAAATTTTGGATACTAACCCTCCATCACATACGTCATTTGCAGATATCTTCTCCTATTCCATAGGTTGCCTTTTAGTTTTGCTGATTGTTTCCTTCGCTCTGCAGAAGCTTGTTGTCTTGATGAAGTCCCAATAGTTTACTTTTGCTTTTATTTCTCTTGCCTCAAGAGACATGTCTAGTAAGAAGTTGTTGTGGCTGATGTCAAAGAAGTTACTGCCTGTGTTCTCCTCCAGGATTTTGATGGTTTCGTGTCTCACATTTAGATCTTGCATCCATTTTGAATGTATTTTTGTGTGTGGTATAAGAAAGTGGTCTAGTTTCATTCTTCTGCATGGGACTGTCCAGTTCTCCCAACACCATCACAGTTGCCCTCTTCTTTTTGGTTTCTCTCATCAAGGCATCTCAATATATTTCAGATCCATGATAACTTGAGAATCAAAAGAGCCGATCTTAGGTCCAACTTCTCAGGAGACCCAGAAGTCACCCTACCTCTTGGGTTCTCAGTTTGCCCCACCATGCTGCCGAAGAACGCAACTAGAGACTGGTCTCACGACAGACAGATTATGATATTCAGGTCATGCATCCTCTGCTTGACTGCTCTGTCATAGTTTTGAAAATAATAACTTTTAGATCCCAGCCAGAAGACTACCATCAGCAAACTAAACTTAGTGGTGATTGTGAAAGAGGTAATTTTATTCCCAAAGAACTCTAATTTTCTCCCAGGGAGTAGTAACAGTGAATATGGCACTTCATTCATAAAAAGGGGACCTCACCTTTAATGAATTGCAGCACATTTATACTCTTGAAAGAAGTGCAATACCGTGTAATTTTCACTTAAATTCCCATTTTCTCCTCATTGGTTCTTTTCATTTAGATCCAGGGCCTCTGTGTATGCATTAATGTTCTCACTGAAATGTTCTAAAGTGGTTATTTGGGTGATTTTGTGCTGTGTAATAATATACATAGCAATATTTTCTAAATAGAAAAAAATCAGGTTATATGGTCTGAAAAGTTCATAATCACAGAGACACAGGACAGGAATTTGTAACTGAAGGAAGACATGCGAAATAACACAAGAACGGGATCCAAATAGATTGGATTGTATTTGGGATATTGGAAGTATCATCAGTTCATTGTAGTAGAAAGTGTACTGGCTTTCTCCAAAACTTTCAACTTCCTGTTTCGTCTACTTCTAATTGTGCCTGAAAATTTCATCACACGTGTAGTCATTGTATTTACAGTGGCCATTAGGGTGGTGGAGTCATTGCGCAGAGTTCTTTTAACCCTCAGCACATAAAGGCTCTGTCTCACTTGGCCACTTCCGCTCATGGCTTCAGCCATGGTAACACACCACACAGGAAGCTCTTCTATCCGTCCATGCTGCTCCCTCTGCCCAAAATACCCTTCCCCTTCCCTCCTGGTTGTACTCAGCCGCCTTGTCCCAGCTCACGGAGCCTCTCCTTCCGCAGAGTTCATTGTTAGGCTCCCAATGCACCTTTTAGCCTGTTTCTCTTCTAGCGCTCAACACAATGATCTGGTTGTTTCCTTATGATCCTCCTTCTCCCAAGGAATGTCAGAGGCTCGAAGACAAGGACCACTTTCCATCCATCTTAAAGTCCTCAGTGACTAGGAGAACGTCTGCCCCTTGGCCAGCTCCCAATAAATGTTTTTGGAATACATGAAAGAGGGTAGTCTTATCCACTTGTATGTTTATTGCATTATGTGGGCTTCTTTGTGCTTTCCTTGACCTTATAATTCACCATAAAGCATACAGAGAGAACACACAAGTAGGTAATGAGAAAATCTGAATCCGTGCCCTCAAAGGGACAAGCAATGAGCTAAAATCCAGATTGATTTTTTTCTTAATGTTGCTTTCTACTGCCATGAAGCCCTCATCTTATAACCCAGTGGTATCATCAGGTAGAAATTTAAAGTGATTTGAGAAACTTCATCAACCATATTAGTCATAGTTTTGCAGAATCATCATTTTGGGCATGCAAATGTTTGTAACAAAGAGAATCAAGTCCAGAGGCCCAATTCCACCCCCCCCCACTTGCTAGCTTACCCTAGGTAAATTACCTAAGCCCCCTGTGACTCAGTTTCCTCCCATGAAGTAAGATAGTCATGTCTACTGCACAGAGTTGTAGGGGTTACCTGAATTCCTGTTATGGCTCAACATGGGACTTGTTGGGAGGTCACACTCCAGTAGTTGGAACTTCTGCACTATAAATCAGTGGGGCAGGAGATGTTCTAGCAAGGTTGGGCAGAATTCCATGACAGAAATAGAGAAAATTGGGTACTACTTAAACCAAGTACCTCAAAGACACAGTCTCACCCTTGTTGAAACTACTCAGGCTTATATGGTCCCATCATGGCTTTCTGCTCTGGGGATAACATGAAAGGCTCTAGTCTGAGGCTGACTGCAGTGTTGGCCAGCTTGCCTAGAGGCATGGCATCCCCAGGCCTCTCTACATCATCCTAAGCTTAGAAGTAATCAGAAAAAAAAGTATGTAATTTTGGTCACCAAATCTACCCATTAAAGGCATATATACTACACATCAGATCCTTCCTTGAAGGCTTACTGTAAGACTCTGACACAGATTTAAGATATAATTTGTGATAAATTTCCTGAAATGACTCTTGGCCCTGCAAATTCAAAGAGATTATGAAATCACTGCTAGAAGGAAGCGTAACTTGCAGTGAAAATCGTTAACTGCCTGATCTTATAAGAGAGACCTGGAAAATTAGACACAGAACAGGATCACTGTCCAGTATGATAATGGATGTTCCTAAGAGATCACTCTGAGTCATGTAAAAAAAAAAAAAAAAAAAGCTTAAGTCATATTCAATATCCTTTGTTTCCAAAGGCAGAGAAGTATGAAATAACACTTTAAGAACCATTTCTGTTCAAAAGTTTTTATTTCAGTGGTCTGCAGAGTTTACTTATGTGGAACACCTTGTTCTCTGCCAAAGCCAAATCAATGAAGTGTCTCTGTATTTAGAGAATAGGAAAGTGGAACATTTGTTGTAATAATGTTAATCTTTTTTTTTTTTATACTTGTTAAGAACTATAAAGCTGGCTTTATTTTCTTTTCCCAAAAGATTATTGAAAAGCAAACAGAACTATATTGTGAGCTTCTTGAGGATCAGGGACATTTTATTTTGTTTACCAAGTCCAGATCAGGTCCTGGCATCTGAGGTTATTTGTTTTTGAATGGGGAGATACATAGGTGCTGGGGAGCATGAGAAACATGGATGTGTAACCCATCCCAATGTGTAAGTTAAAAAAAAAATCCAAGTTCTAGTCTCACTTTGCTACTGTCCATCTGCGGGATCTGGGGCAAACGTTTTACATCTCTGGGCTTCATTGGCCTCATCTGTAAATGAGGAAGTTGGACCAGATCATTTTCTAAAGTCCCTCCTGATTCCAACAGCCTACGATTTTATAGGAAAAAAAAAAAAGATCAGTTCTTTTTTGCATGTGACACATAATTGAAAGTCTCGACTAAGTGATGATGTAGATCAATACACCAAACAGCAAATTTCTTTTCAAGGACATTGGTATTCTTGGAATACAGTTAGCATCCTGTTGGCTTTGTCTAAAGCACATACTATGCAGTCAAAATAGCTTGTCCACATTTTTTTTTTTTTTTGAATGAAAGGATTTGTGCCTCCCACATGTAGGGCTTGGCGTATTGTAAATGGTAGCCTACACATACGCAAATGAGAATGGGGAAGATAATTAAATCTGAGGTGGAAATAGAGTAGACTTGTGAATGAACAAAGGAAGTGTGTTTCTCTGGAAGCCAAGATGTCAAAGATACATTTTATTAGTACTGTACACTTTCAGCTTTCATGTAAATCAGTATTCAGCTGCTTCAAATGTTCTAACTCTGCATTTCTGAAGAATCCATTGTGTATATTAACTGTGGAGATGGAAGGCATTTTTAAATTCTAAACTTGGAGAGAGATTCGCTGACATACGTGACACTCTACAAGAAGAATCAAATGGTCAAAATGCACTTTATTTTTGAGCTAAAAGTGAGAATGAGCAGATTCACTTCTAAGACTGCTTCCAAACCTGGGCTCCTTTTTTTAATTTTTTTTTTCTCAGAAAATAGCCATGGAACTAAAAGGTGGAAAACGCAACTAAAGGGTTCTAAAATGCTTCCTTACCACATACCTTTCCAATGGCTCAGTTTTGGCAAACTCACTCCAGACCCTACCACTATCCAAGCTCCCACTGTCCTTCCATATGACTCACGCTCACACTTGAGTGCTAAGACGCTGTTCTGTGGCTGCAGGGATGCCCCGTTAGAACAAACATAAGCTGAAAGTGAACCCAAAAGTCATTTGGTCCAATCTCCTTATATTACATAGATGGAAACTGAGGTCTTGGGGACGTGACGTTTTTCACACAAAGTGACACAGCAAAGTCACACAAGTCTCTTGATTTCTAACCCATTGCTCTTTTCACAGCCACGTTGATCCCTGAAAATTTTTTTTAAAAATTAAAAAAAAAGGAGAACCAGACCCTTAAAAAAAACAACGGGGTTATAACATTATTACTTTTTTTTCACATGATCATCTTTCACCTTTTCACATTGTTGCTTTTGTCTTGTCAGTTTCTTGTAGAAAGATGACTTACTGCCTGGAAATTCAACTTGGCATTTTCTGTAGACAAAGTGATCTTTTAAATGTAGCCAACATTTCTTTTGGAGTATGACTCCGTTTCACATAACACGTCTTAAGATTGATGTTTACTAAGTTGGTTGTTTAAATCATGTTCAGAGCTTGGTTACATGGGCTGTTTCTTTGTTTCTGTGTCTCCCTCTCTCTCCTTTTTCTTTGTGCTTGACACAAAAGGATGGGGCCCCCAGGATCATCTGGAAATGGATCAGTGTATTCATGTGTGAGCTTTACAAAGCACTGAAGCTAAGGTGTCATTAAATGTTAGAAGTCATTCAATCACACCCATCTCTTCATATAAAGTAAGGAGGAAAAAGGCTCTGTCTGGTAACTCTCCATAAAGCTTTTGTGTATTCAGTCACCTCTTACTTCTTGTAGAAGCGGGCTCCCATTTTTGCTTCTCTCTCCCTTAGAGGAGGTTGAGATTAGCATTGTTTTTCTAAATCTGACCTTAATACTCAGCTCTCGTTTCATGCTGAAAGTAACTCAAGTACTAGATTTTTAAAGAGAGCTTCTGAATTTAATTCTGATTATGTTTCCTTTCAAATGACCGAGGTTTTCCTGTGTATCCATGATGCAGCCCACAGGCTTGGCAAGAGAAAAGAATGACTCTTACCTCAAAAAAGGGAATTAGTTGTCTACCCTTAAGTATGTTTCTAGCAGCCTTTTTTTAGGTATTAAATGTAGAAGTCAATTAAGGGAGGTTTCAAATCAGTATCCTGTTTGTCCTGAAATATAAATGGAATTTTTGAGAGTTTTGAAGCAGATGCCATCTGCTGGATAGTTAAGATACTGTAATAAAAAGAGAAAAAAAAGGCACGGATAGAAAACCTATGGAACCATATACCTTAAAGAACAGACCGATTGCTAATTTAAGTTAATGCGAATTCCCAGGCCCTAAGTAGCATGCAGTCTCTCTAATTTACTGTCTATGGTCTAAATGTTTAATTTGTTTTTCTAACCTAAATAAAGATATTCCTTTCTATTCATGTGCAATGCTAGATCCCCCGAACTCTTCATGTAGTTCACAATCGTGAGAACAAATGCAAAGTAAGTGTTCATCTCCAGAGAAAGGATAACGTTGCAATAATGCATTTGGGAGCCCCCCAAATTAAAACCAGAGGTAATATAAGAAAATGGAAAGAGAGACAGAGATGAAATAAAGTTATGTAGGAATAAAGGGTGAGTATATCAAATGAAAACCACATGTAAGACATAAATACAGGCTAAACAGCTAATTCTTTCTCTGAGGGACCCTTGAGCAGGATTGATCTCTACCTAACACCCCCACACTCCCCACACTCCCTCATTAGAAGAGCCCGTGGATAGAGCAGACACTCCTCAAATTACCCAACCTCCCTTAGAAATTATCTATTACAGTCATAGCCGTGGAACTCCCACCAATGTTGGGTCCCAGCCTGGGCTCTCACTCTAACCATCTGAGCAAGTGGTTTCTCAGCTTTAGGACTCAGTTTCTTCTTTTGTTAAATATCACTTGATGAATTTTACTGTCCCAGGGAGCTATTTTTTAAAGTGAGATGCAAATTAATAGTATTTCCATAAACAGAAGGCTCCCCCCCCCACACACCCACCCAGCTACGGGGGGAAAAAATATCCCCAGCTAGAGTTACAACTTAGAATTAGGACACTGGCAAGTACGAGATGTGAAAGAGTGGTGTTTCTCCACAAGTAGAAAAATATCTGAAGATGTGAGAAATCTCAGAACTCCAGTCTGCATCTGGCTAGGAAGCCCTGTGGGGAGTCTGCAGCGAGGGAGCTGTGAGAGACCCATACATTGCTGTCAGGTCGTTCATTTGTTTCTCCCAATTTTAGAATATAAAACAGTAAAACCAACTCCAGAAATGTCTTACATGAAGAGCTCTCAAAATGAGGGCACCCCAGCTGTCAGCTCCATCTCCGTTTCTGAATCCCAGATACACATATATGGCTAAAAGGGAAGGAGCAGACAAAATACCAAACAGATGAAGAGAGAAAGAAAAGATGTTCCCAAACATATTAATTGTTCACCCACATGACTTTGCTGGTATGTTAATGTCTCGCATCAGCCGCTGCTAATGAGAATATTGCCCCTTATTTCCCTTTGAGTTTATAAATGGAGTAGCATTATGTAATCACCCTAATGAGGTAATAGAAACATAAGTACACAGGAAAATTTGATAGGGTTTTCTCCTAATTCATCCTCCATTGCATTGGTCACCCCTTTCCCATTAACCCTCCCTCTTCCCCTCCTCACTTCCCCCACAGACGGGCTGAGTCTCCAGTCCCAAAGGACATATTGTTGGCTATTATTTATAATAAGTCTCTCTCCTCTTGGCAGGATATAGAACAGCTGTTGGTCTATTCTCTGCCACAAAGACCAACTTCCCTCTATTGCCGTGGATGATTGGAAGAAAGTCGGGGAGAAGAGCAATTTATAGTTGTGTTACAGCACCTCTGTTTTCTTTTATGTTTATTTATATTGCTTCCATTTCTGTCTGGGATTTCTGAGATAATCAAGATCACTTCTGCTACAGAATTCTCATTTGGGGAGGCTCTGGTGGCAGTTGATGGCGTTTTTCTTTATTGAGTCAGACATTTTAGAACTCCAGGCTAGAGGAAGCGGTGAACATTTTCTTCTGCGAGAGTTTGAGAATCGGTGTTGTTGTTGTTTTTCCTCACGAACTGATGTATGGGTTCTAAGGTTACATGAACAATAAATGATCTTGAATTTCTCAAGGGAAGGCACATTGTCTTCACCAACTTTCTGTTTCCACAACGCAGCACAGTACCTGCCCAGTAAATGTTTGGTGAGTGAACCCAATTGAGTACTCAGTGGGGTTCTAGTTTGTTCTGCATTCAGTGTCAATTATTCTGACAGACCAGCACCTAAATCTCACTCCAGACTTCCAGGCCAGGCAAGCCCCATCCCCAAGGTGGGTCCTTTTCCTGAGATCTTTATCTTGGATTATTTTTGGCTCCAGGCCACATCACAGGCAAAGAAGCACAAGAACTCAGTGTTTCAAAATCTAGGATAGGTACTGAATCTTCAGAGACACCTGCGATCTCCAGAAGCAAAATGTGGGAAGAATGTCTCTGTTATTTTAGGAGCTGACAGAAACTCACAAAGTGGGAAATTGGTCTGAGATCCCAGGCCCAGAAAAGATCCAAACGGCTCTGACACTAGGCATCAATGTGACAGAAGACAAGACAGTGTATGGTGGACAGAAAGGAATCATAGCCCGGCATTAAGGTTTTTCCTCATGATAAGTGTTTAGAACTTTCACAGGTTGGCTGCTGGTCAAGGCCATGTTTAATAAAGACTGGGCTGAAGCCGGGTGGAGTAGATAAATCTGAGGCAGTAGGATGTGGCGAAGAGATTGACTTCTGATTCGCCTGTTTACTTCTATATGAAAATAGCTTGGTAAGGATGAATAATAGCTACTGTCTTCCACAGTCTAACCAGGCCCTTTCCTGGAAGGGAATTGGAGAGCTGACAATTTTTATGTGGTTGGTGCCTTTTTGTAAAGGTTCCGAAGGCACTTTCAGATTTCCTTGTCTGTGTTGTTAAATGTGTCCCAAGCATCCCGAGGGACCCGGCTCTCCCTGTGTCCTCTGATAGTCCACAGCCCACCCGCTGAGCCACTTCCCCAGTGTTCTTGACAGACACGCAAAGAATATACACGATTAAAGAGGACACGAGGTGCTAAAGTCACCGTGATGTCTGCCTCTCCAATAATGTTTGGCATTTTGCAGGCAACATCAGAGGAAAGAGTAACGGTAGCTGCGGTTTATAGAATGCTTACAACACAATGGGCACAGTACTTGTCGCTTTACATACATTATTCGGTCTCATAATCTGGGTTCAAAGGGGAGTTATTAAAGACCTAAAATGTCACAGTGCTCACTTGGGCCCAGCGGCGAGCCTGGCCTTCAGAACTGAAAAAGGAAGCTAGTGAGGCTGGCTCGGAGAGGAGCGTAAGCTTTCTCCGGAGAAGGGGAGCCCCGGGCCTGATGCGCAGCTAGATCTGCCCCTTCACCCGTCTCCTTGGTTGTCCTGATGACTCCCTGTTAATTCAAACACATTTTAGTTGGTGGCCTTTCCGGCACTGTAGGAGATGGAGAGCCAGGAGAGCCTTCATAGAAACTTCTTGAATGAAGTCCTTGGTGAGGACCAGTATTAAGGTGCATATCACATTAAATAATGTGCTATTGGGATCTGGGGGCCAACTGCCAAATGCCATACTCGACATGTAGCTTTGAAGCAACCTCTCTGTGCCTCGATTTCATTGTCTATAAAATATGTAGGATAGTACCTACTTCACAGAATCCTTGTCAAAGATTAAATGAGATGATGCAGGTAAAGTACCTGGTATTTAAGAAATATTGGCCACTATTATCACTTCTATTATTAATAATCAATATATGCCTCTTTTCTTTCCATAAGATATGAGGGCTAATTGAAAGAAAGGACCTTGAATATTTTCTGCATCTAGCACGCTGCTTGGCACATTGTGTGTGATTAAATATTGGCTGATTGGCTAGAGGGCTGGCTGGATGAATGAGTTCCCAGTTTATGGATGAAGGTACTACAAAAGACTTCATTCGAATGTTCCAAACCCCTTCCCAGAAGTCATGCTTGCGGGCTATCCAGAGGATATTACCATGGCATTAAACGAACTTACTGCATTCAGCAGGCAGTTTCTGAGGTTTGCCTAGACATTTAGACTTGCAAAACTGCTATCCACCACATTTGACATCAGAGTACTCAGAAGGACATAGTATAGGAACCTGAGCTTGCTAGCAAGCAGCATCAGGCATTCTTCTGTAATTAGAGCCCTACTAGTTCAGGTGCTAGATGATGGAATCCACATTGGGCAGGTGAAGGAACTGCTTTTTCTTAAAAGCCTTCTGTCCCACAGCAGTCAATAACTCTTGTAATAACTCCAGAGATAGAGTTTGCAGAGTCCTAGCAAGGAACAGTCTAGTTACAAGAATTGCTGCACTCTTGGAAGTCCAAAGCATGGCATTCCCATCAGGTATTTACAGTCCATTGGTAGTTCCCTCAGTCCAGATGCAGTCTGCCAATGAGGGGTCATTTTTACCATATGCACTGTTGCCTAGTAACAGAGTTGACACATACCATCTTTATCTGTTTCCAGGGCAACCAAGCTAAGAAGTTAACCAAAGGTCAGATTCTCATACAAAAAGGGAAGGAGTTTTTCTTAACTCTTTGCCCACACCATCTAAATAGTTACTTAACAGCAGAGCCTAAGGAACCTATCCAATGTCCCCGTGAACAAACTCGCTCACTCGTATGTCACATACCTGCCACAAGTATTTCCCAAAATGGAATAATAAAGGCACAGCCACATCCACCATTCTGCACCCTCCCTCCAGCCCTATGATCCCTGACACCATGCCTGCCTCTCATGTCATCCCCACCACCCCCAATCAGCTGTCTTATCCTTCAAAGCCCAAGCATAGGCAGCTCTTTAATGTACACACTCATTTTTATAAATACACAAGAGATCTGTGTCATCCTAAAAGATTATCCCAGCCCAAGAACCACACCACTAAGAATCTTTTGAGTTTTGCCCTTCCTTACAGAGTTGTTGTGAGGATAAAACAAGATCAAAGAGGTAAAGAGTTGAAAGGACTGTAGTAATGTCTAAGATAGCTTGACTGTTCAGAGACTGGGAGTGAATTCCAATCACAGTTGAATGGTGTTAGAGCTACTTAAGTGGAAAGCACAGAGAAGTCTTGGTTTCCCTGATTTAAATTATTAGTGATGATAATCATCCCTACTCCAAGTGGTCAGGGAGATTTTTTTTTTAACCAATAAGAACTACTAAACTCTCAGATAATTCACCTTTTAAACAGCCACAGGATGGTAGAGAGTTTGGCTGATACCAGCTTGCCTTAGGAAAAAGATGAAGTACTCCATGAATGATAATAATGGTTTCTATTTATTAAATTATTAATATGTATGCCAGGCACTACACAAGGTGTTTTATTCATAGTCTCTTGTTTAATCAAGTATTGCTAACTCTGTATCTCAGCAGAAACCAAAACCCAGAGAGATCACAAGACTTGCCCAAGGTCACTCAACAGGACGTGGCAGAGCCAGGAGCTAAGTCATGTTCAGTGTCTGTCCAAATCCCATGTTCTGTGTCCTGTGATATCTTCATGGAGATGGTGTATCAATTATGCATTATTTCCGTTATGCCAATCTGCAAATGCAGTTGGGAACAGATTTTACATTTACTCCTTTTGTCGGAGGGAAAAAAAAGATTGAAATAGGAAAGAGAGTTAAGTTTAGATGAAAAATATGAGACAAAGGGAAACCCTCATTTTATTTTGATTTTTTTTTCTCTTTTTATATTATTACCTATTCTAAAATGGAGCTTATAATTCAAATGATCCAAAAAGGGCACAAAGTACAAAGGGGAGGAAAGAAAAAAATTAGAGCATTGCATGCAGACTCCAAGTCACCACTCCGCAGCTGGGCCTGTCAGAGTCCTTTTAAAGAAATGGTAATTACAACTCATTATCTACCTTGAAGATGTACTAAATAACATAAGAACAGGTTCCAAATCCATACAATCCTATCTGAGATATTAGAAACTTGCTGGTTCATTATAATGGAAAGTTTAATAGCTTTTCCAAAAAATTTCAGCTACATGTTTTATCTACTTATAATGTACTTGAACATGTATTCCTGCCAAGAGAAAAATTAACCTAACTTCTTTCAGTGTGGCTAGCACGTTCCTACTTTGTTCTGATTAATTCACAGATCCGTGCATTGAAAGAATTTGCAATTGGCAAGAAAAATTCTAAATTGGGCAGTTTAATTGTCAAATAAATTTTTAGACTCGCATGGGGAGTGGGGAGAAATGTAGACACTTCAGCATTTTGAAGCCATAAGTGGGTATTTTCTCGTAGGTTCTATGAACCTAAGATAAGGAGAAGAAGAAAAAAGAAAAACTTTGGTCTGTCAGATAACATAACTCTTTCTTTGGGAAACTTGAAGGAATCCATTCAATCGTACAATTTTTCAGCGAAGGTATATTTAGTAAAATTGTATAATTTACTTTTTTCCTTCAACTCCTCTTAAGACATTCTCCTAGAAAACAGTTGCCTAGGGCGCCTGGATGGCTCAGATGGTTAAGCCTCTGCCTTCGGCTCAGGTCATGATCCCGGGGTCCTGGGATCAGAGTCCCGCATCGGGCTCCTTGCTCAGCAGGAGTCTGCTTCTCCCTCTCCCTCTGCCTCTCCCCCTGCTTGTTCTCTCTCTCTCTCTCTTGCAAATGAATAAATAAAAAATCTAAAAAAAAAGAAGAAAGAAAACAGTTGCCTAAATAAAATGGCCTACATTTGTAAGAAAATTTTTTTTATTTAAAATCATTTTCATCCTGTCTGCATTAGAGTACAAATGATTCGTTTTATAGAAAATACAGGGTGGATTTTTTTTTATTTAAATTCAATTAATTAACGTATAGTGTGTTATTAGTTTCAGAGGTAGAGCTCAGTGATTCATCAGTCTTATATAACACCCAGCGCTCACCACAACACGTGCCCTCCCAATGCCCATCACCTGGTTACCTGATCCCCCCACCCACCTCCCCTCCAACAACCCTCAGTTTGTTTCCTGTGATTAAGAGTCTCTTACGGTTTTTCTCCCTCTCTGATTTCATCTTGTTTTATTTTTCCCCCTTCCCCTATGCTGCTCTGTTTTGTTTCTTAAATTCCACATATGAGTGAGATCATATTATAATTGTCTTTCTCTGATTGACTTATTTCACTTAGCATAATACCCTCTAGTTCTATCCGCGTCGTTACAAATGGCAAGATTTTTTTTGTTTTGATGGCTAAGTAATATTCCATTGTACCTATATGCCACATCTTCTTTATCCATTCATTACAGTGAGGATTTTATGAGAATGGTTTCATTCTCCTAAGCATTATTTACTGGGGACATCAAAAGAAAACAGAGAAGAAATAGTTACTTATTTGTTTTCTTTAATCATGTAATTTGATAATGCATTTTGATTTTTATGCATTCTTATTTCTCAATACAGCTTTCTTTGTTTTCTGTTAACTTGCTCACCCATTAAGTAAAGTTTAAATAATACTAATTGCAGTGTATATTAAGGTTAGCAACCTTTCGAAGTGGGGCACCCCATTATGATACCCGGTCTGGAATGCTGGGGTAACTGGAAGTGGACTGACTGTTCAAGCAAAACCCAGAGAATGGAGGTATGACAGAGTGGAGGGAAACCACGAAAAGTCCCAGCTTCTCAAAACCATCCTACCTACCACTTCCATGTTTTCTCCTACTGACTAGAAAAACAAAACCCATTCCTCATTCATACCTTAGTATGACTTCTTTTAACCAGCTTTTTTCCCCTAATACTTGATGGAGACCATCAGAAGGAATGGATGGAAGAGGTAATCAATATCTTCTGAATGCTAACTACATGCCAAGAGATGGACTATTTTATTTATTTATTTATTTATTTTTTTATTTTATTTTATTTAAGTATTTTATTTAAGTTCTCGATTATCTATCGAATCCTCAGAGCATACTTGTAGAGTGAGCTTAATTAATCCCATTGAAAGTGAGGAAACCAGCTCAGAGAATGAGGTGATTGGCTCAAGGTTTCTTATTATAAAATTCCAGATCCAAGATTTGCTTGGCGTTTGGGTTGAGAGGTGAGTTGGTTGAGTAGCTAGAAATTGAAAGGAAATTTCGAATAGGGCATTAGGGGAAAAGGTATTCATTTATTCATTTGACAAGTATTTGATTAGTTGTTAAGTGTCGTCCCCGCACCAGGCACCGGGGGAAACAGGAGTGAACAGTAAGTATGTTGGGCACCCTACTCCTGTCACTTTGCTGAGAACTGAATAGCCACGAGCAATAGGGCCAGAAATTAGAGGGAGAAAGGCAGGTAGAAGGTGCCCGTGGCAAATTTGGGTAAATGTCTTCTGAGAGCTGGAACTTACACATTCATTCTTCCTGTTGTGAGGCTTGGGCTGAGCTTTGGCTGAGCTTTCTCAAGAGTAAAACCCAACACAGTCACTGTTGGAGAGTAGGGGGCTGTGATTCTGGGGACTAAATATTTATTTATTTATTTTATGTATTTATTTTTTAAAGATTTATTTATTTATTTGACAGAGAAAGACACAGCGAGAGAGGGAACACAAGCAGGGGCAGAGGGAGAAGCAGGCTTCCTGCTGAGCTGGGAGCCCGATGCAGGGCTCGATCCCAAGACTCTGGGATCGTGCCCTGAGCCGAAGGCAGCCGCTTAAGGACTGAGCCACCCAGGTGCCCTGGGGACTAAATATTTAAAGAGAGCTTTAATCTAGGCCCCTGAGGTAGATCCTCTGTAATCATCCTGGCTGGTCTGAAGGGCAACCATGTTGGAGGTAATGATTTGGATTCCGTTTCTCCACCGTATCTTCCTCTAAATAGACCCTGGCACTTAGAGGATACTTTGCAAATAATTGGGGTGGGGGGAAGGGGAACGAAATCGAAAGGAAAGAGCAACTCTTCCCGGACCTGTGCTCAGAGTCTACATGCGCTCCCCAGGGACCTGGCATAGCAATGAGTTTTCCTCCGTAAAACCAGGGGCTGAGATTGTCCTGTGTACTAAAAATGTTCTAAGTAGCTCAGAGCTGTGCTATCATGTAAGTCCATTTTTTGGAGGCATGAATGTTTTAATTTGAAGGTAAGTTGCATCTTAGAAATGTTGAGGTGCAGGGAATGCACTCGTCTGACAGATGTAGTCTACCATTCATAGTTTTGAAACTAGAACATTTTGCTGACAAAGAGAAATGTATTTTTAAGCCTAAATTCTTTAAAAAAAAAAAAAAAGGCTTCCATCCTAGTCCTCTAGCCAGGCTATTTCTGCCAGCTCCCCGGCTATGAAGACAACACATTCTTGCAATTCATCACTTCCCTTGGCTCAAGCCAGCCTGTAAAATGGTTGGCGGCATATGCTTCTCATTAACTCTGCCTCTGCCTCACCTGGGCTGGTCAGACTCCTCTATCTTGCCCCCTGCCTGCCCCTTTCGCTTCGCCTCCTCCTTCCCCACCCCCAGACCTGGGCTCCCGCCAGTTTGTCTTACCAGGCAGCGCTGCCTGCTGGCATGGCGGGGGGCAAGCTAAGGAGAAGGAGAAGGGAACCGTTCGGTTCTGTTGAAAGTAAATTCTGCGGTTCAACAGCCTTTCGTTCAGAAATGAGACTGAGGAAAAGAGAAAACCAAGGGCAAAACCAAAAACAATAACAGAAATGGAAAAAAACAGAAGTCTGCTGACTGGGAGAAAAAGAGAGAGGGGGGCAGCAAAAGGTTAAGAGGGAAAAATTCCCATCATTACATCACTTTGGCAGCCAAATGTTCTTTAGGTCACCAGTTTTCTGTTTTGATTTATCTTTGGGGCTCTACAAGGAAGTTTTACCCATTTGGAGGGTATTTTCTGTCTCACTCGGTTATCTGAGTGACAAAATACTCCTTCCACTTGGTGAATTCTGGTACCCTCTGTGACCCAGTGCATAAATAAAGATTTAGACTGAATCAAGATTTTTGGGTCAGCCAAAAGAGACTTCCCACACACACCAAATCTTTTCCTTGCTTTCCCTCTTGTGTGGTAGCTTTTGAGGAACCCTTTTCAATCTTCGGCTTACTTTCCAGAGGAATCAAGAAGGTAAATTCTCTCACTATGTCTGCACAGTATAATTGGACCATTCTGATCCCAACTTATTCGTGCCACAGGTGGGCAACTTTTTTGAAACTGGTTATTTGTGGCAAGAAAGGAGTGTTGAAAGGGTAAAGCCTTCATCTTTGATGGCATTCGAAGTGGATCGTTGAACTCTGAGTTTGAAAGGGACCTCAGAGATTCCCTAATCCACACCCCTCACCACACTGATGAAGATGCTGGGGCTAAGAGGTGACCTCCCACTGTCATACAGGGAGGAAGTGGTGGGTTAGGGATCCACCCGGGGGTCCTCAGCGCCTGCCCTGTTCTCTTGGCCGGAATATGCGGGCACCACCCTCTCCTACAAGGCCCTTTGTGCACACGTAGAGACGGAGTTCTGCAATCTGCAGACCCAGAGTGGTTTGTTTTTGTTCTAGATTCAACAGAACAAAAATGGCTTTGCTTGATATTGGTGACCCATGACATCCATATGACAAGAGAAAACCTCCAGAGACAGAACCACCCTGAGAAAAGTAGAGAAAGGGGGCGCCTAGTTGGCTCAGTCATTAAGCGTCTGCCTTCGGCTCAGGTCATGATCCCGGGGTCCTGGGATCGAGCCCCGCATCGGGCTTCCTGCTCCGCGGGAGGCCTGCTTCTCCCTCTCCCACTCCCCCTGCTTGCGTTCCCTCTCTCGCTGTGTCTCTCTCTGTCAAATAAATAAAATCTTAAAAAAAAAAAAAGTAGAGAAAGATTTCTCGTCTTCAGGGCGTATCCACCCCCCCCTTCCGCTCCCCCTCCATCCTGGTTGCAAGGCTTTCTAGTAAAGTGCAAGCTGGACCTATTTCAGCCCACCCTTGCTCCTTTAACCAGCTGCCCTTGCGTGGGCAAAACTTCTGGGACTGCATCATCGTGGTCGTGACCAGAAGGTGTTCGTGGACCAAGAGAATCACACCAGGGCAGCCATACCCAATTCACAGAAAGTCATCCTGATATTCTCGTCTAGAGCAAGGGATGAAGGGGCAAAATCTCCTCTTCAGGGACTCCTAATGGCTCTTTTTTTTTTTTTTTCTTAACACCTCTCATTTCCAAACAACTGAGCCAGATTCAGCTCTGAACAAAATTGTACAGACGGACGTGCCAAGACACCTCCTTTCCTCTTGTTCACCTCTCAGCCACCTGCCCTGTCACTCCCTCCTGGCTTGCGATCACCATCCTTTCTAAGGTGTTAGCTGATAATGACCTCGTGCATTCATTCAGAAACTATTTACTGAGAATTCACTATGTGTGGGGATGAAGGTTTCACCCTTCCTAGGGTAATTATGTTTTTAACAGAAATTCCCAAGCCTAGCACAACGCGTGGTGCATAATATACACTGAGTAAATAGTATGGAAGAAAGGGAGGAGGGAGAGCATGGGAGGCATTTTGTACTCAAAGAATGGTGGAATTCGGGAATCAAATCAGGCAGCGCCCAGGGAAGGGAAAAATGGCCAGGGGAGGAGGGGGCAAAGAACCTTTATAACCCCCCTACATGTCATGACAGATAGGCCTTGTGTTCTGTTCCATATTCTTCAGAATGCTTAGGGCATCAGTGCAGCCACATGAAAAACTGGTACAAGCACCTCTATTCTGCCTCCAAAATTCTTTCCGACCTGCCTCCTTCTTGCCCAGCCAGATACCCCAGCACTTCTGAGCCCCTGGATTTTGTGGATCCTCTTCTGGCCCCACAGCTTGGTTTCTGCCTCATATTTAGCCCCGTGCTTACCAACAGTCTTGGATTTCAACCTTGGCTTTAGCCAAGGCTGGTGCGAGGTGAGGTGTGATTTGGGGAGTTCTCTCTAGTTCCAGGTACTCCACACCCATCTTTGTTCCCTGACCCCCCACTCACCTGACCAACATAGCTGCTTTTCTCTGTCTACTGATGTGATTAAGTCTATAAACGGGGAGTCTCAGAGTTACTAAAACCATTTACAGAATTCTTTTGTTGAGGGCTTCTGTTGGGAGTCTTCCCTTGGTTTTCTTCCTATTAGAGATATTTATTATATTCCTTTCTAGTCCTTTCAACTGGGAGTTCCTAGAAAGAAAACGCTCTGCCTCTGTCACCTCTGTAATACCACGATTGCTTAGTGCAGTGCCTGATACATAATATTTGCCCCTGAAATATGTTTTTCTTTGTTGAAATATCCGACCAGATACTCTCTTGTCCGTTTAGTTTTCATTGTTTTAACCAGAGGAAATTAACAGGGATTTCTCACTGATTCTGGTCTTCCTTTGATGGGAAAATTTTTATATTAAATGCAAATGACTTTGCCATGTGTGTGCAGCGTACGTTCTGGAATCCCTTCCCTGTATATGGGGAAAGCAGGTTTCCCACCAATGACCATTAAAGTACATTTGGCAGCCCTCACAGCTCTTTCTCCATAACCCAGATGGCAAAGTTTTCTTCTCATTTCCACTTGAGGATTTTTATAAGGCTTCTTTATGTTACTCCTTCTTTTCAAGTACTTTTCTGTTCCTGGACAGCGGGATCGGGCCTTCGGCTTGGACTTCCCTGTCCGTACTCTCTAGTCATTGCCCTGGTCTGTGACAGGAAGCCTGTTTTGCTAGTTAGAACCAAGGCCATTTGCTAATTGTCTGATCTTTGGTGTTTCTGCTTGTAAAACGATATCAGGATTAGTTGCCGCTCTTTGCCTCCCGAGGTCGTTACCTAAGTCGAGTAGTAAAAGTTAGCTGACTAAGAAAAAGATGGTGATCTTCGTGGGTCCTCCAGTGCACCTAGTCCTGCATTAAAGGCTGCACCTGGATTAGAGAATGTTAAGAATTGGCTGGTAACCAGCATATTAGCAAGGCTTTGCTTTTGCTCTGTAACACTGGCTGAATGAGATGGAGAAAAGTTTTCACGAGACACAAGCCTGACTTAAAGATGAAAAGGTAGGATGGGAGCCAGCGGAGAAAGATTTTGATTTCTAGGCAGAAGTTTTGGACTTTATCCAGCAAGGAACCACGCTGGGATTTTAACAAGAGAGTGACATGATTAGATATGAGTTCGAGAAGCTGCCCTGACTTGAGCGTGGAAGACCAGCGGGGGGTCCCAGGATAGTGTAGGAAGCCGGTGCAGTCGTGGGGAAAAGAGGAGGCCCAGATCAAGGAACACACTGGGAACTGAAAGGACAAAGAACAAGACTTAGACATTTCAGGGAAAAAAGCATGAATTTTCTACTCCTTCTCCCTCTCACTCACTCTGCTACTTTGGCTTCCTCCCTGTTTCTCACACATCGGGCGCACTCTTACCTCATGACTGTTCTCACTGCCCAGACTGCTCTTCCCCCAGATTACCATGGCTCACTTCCTTAGATCCTTCTAGTTTTTGCTCGAATATCCCCTTCTTAATGAACCCTACCTTGATCACCCTATTTAAAAATCCATACCCTCACCGACGTCAGGGATCACAGTGCTCACAGCAGCAATATCTACAGTAGCTAATAATCGGAAAACGTCCAGATGCCCATCAGCAACTGAAAGGAGAAAGTGTATAGTTACACGCTGGAATGTACTAGACAGCAATCAGGATGAACGATTAGTCTACAATCACATGTAACAACATGGATGAATCTCATAAACATAATGCTGAAGAAAAAGCACCTGATTTAAAGAAAAAAAAGAATACGTAAGACCCAATTCCATTTATATAAAAGTACAAAAAAGGTCAACACTGAGCTCTGTCATTGGAGGTAACGTAATGGTTACCTTTGGCGGGGGAGTTCGTTACTACTAGAAGAGCCCAAGCAGTGCTTCTACCTGCAGTGTTCTGGGTTTGTTCTGCGTGCTGGTTTCCCAGGGTGCGGAAATTCAGAGACCTTAATGACATGCCTACTTTTCCATATGTATATTATACTTCAATAAAAAAAAATTTTTAATTGAACACAGCTTAGGAATGCTTACCTAAAGAAAAATTTGAAATAGATTAAAAAATGACTAAACCTCTAATACTCAGAAGTTTCTGAGTATGTAGATTATACTTCAATAAATGTATATGTATATTATACTTCAATAAAAATTTTTAAAAGGCAACCCTTCCCTCGATACTACTCATCTCCCTTACTCCATTTTTCCACCATACATACTACTTTCTATGTGCATCGCATTCTTTCCCCATTAGAATGTCAGTTCCGTGAATGCAGGGATTTCTATCCGTTGCTCACTGCTCTGTCTGTATTACCTTGAAGTGTAGCTGGCGTGTAATAGATAATACAGTGAATGAGTGAACTGTTGAATCTGAAAAACCTGAATAGAACAGGCCAGGCTCAAGATACAAGTGGAACCCTGGTTTGAGGACCAGTGTTGCTTTGGCGGTTTCTGCTTCCCAAGTGTGGTGTCTGGGTGGCTGGCCCAGATCTTGTGACAGTCTCTTTTCCATGCCTGTCTCAAGGCTACATCTGGGCTCTTGAGTACGCCCTTTGCTTATCCTCTTTGTCCCGTTCGCCTCGTGCCCAAAGCCGTCTCGTCTTCAAAGCCAAGTTCAGATGCTATCTTCTCCAGAAAGCCTCAACCTAAGTTCCTCAGCCGCTCCTTTTCACTCTGTCTGTGGTACACTTATGGAATTGTTTTCATTCACTCATTCATTCATTCAACAAATATTTATTGATCAGCTACTGAATACCAGGGACTGTTTTAAGTTCTGCAGATACAAGGTTGAACAAGACAGACATGTCTCTCACGGGGTTATTGTCCAGGAGGGTAGATAGATCAACAGTGAACAAACAGGTAAATATGTACAATTATCTGGGATGCTTTGAAAGAAATTAAGCAAGGTAAAGAGTTAGAGAGCGATGGGCTGCTATTTTAGATAAGTTATGAGGGAAGACTCCTCTTTGCTGACAGCACTGGAAAAGACCCAGATGAAGTAAAGAAGTAAGCTGTGAGGAAGAGCATTCCAAGCAGAGGGAACGAGTGAAAATGCTTGTATGAGTCTTGTGTGTGAATTTGTTAGGATAGGGCTTATGTGCCTAACACGTTGTTTTGGATGGAGAAACTTCTGAGTATTCAAGGTTTAGTCATTTTTTAAACTATTTCAAATTTTTTCTTTAGATAAGCACTCCTAAGCTGTGTTCAGTAGAATACATCCCAGCTGAAGTATGCAAAATCCCATGACAGCGTGTGCGCACGCGTGCGCGCGCGCGCACACACACACACACACACACACACACACACACACACACACACACAAAGTTCTGTGGCCAAATAAGTAATAAGAAACAATGAAGAGTCATAATGCACACCAATATAATACAAGTGTTTCTGAGTCTTGCAAGTAAAACAAACAAACCAAGCCTCTCTAATTCATTGTTTTCCCCATGGAACACACATTTATAATGCACAAAACACTAGAATTCCATAGAATTCAGTTTGGAATGTGTTGTCTGAGATTTTCTGTAATATTTATTCCTACTATTTATCTGACTGTTTCATAATTTCACAAATAAAATACTTGTACCAGAATATTGCAATATTACTCTTTTTTTTTTTTTTTACTTCAGAGTCTGGTGTTCTTTTTTATTTTATTATGCTATGTTAATCACCATACATTACATCATTAGTTTTTGATGTAGTGTTCCATGATTCATCGTTTGTGCATAACACCCAGTGCTCTATGCAGAACGTGCCCCCTTTAATACCCATCACCAGGCTAACCCATCCCCCCAACCCCCTCCCCTCTAGAACCCTCAGTCTGTTTCCCAGAGTCCATAGTCTCTCATGGTTCATCTCCCCCTCCAATTTCCCCCCCTTCATTTTTCCCTTCCTACTATCTTCTTTTTTTTTCTTTTTTTTTAAACATATATTATTTGTTTCAGAGGTACAGGTCTGTGATTCATCAGGCTTACACAATTCACAGCACTCACCATAGCACATACCCTCCCCAATGTCTATCACCCAGCCACCCCATCCCTCCTACCCCCCACCACACCAGCAACCCTCAGTCTGTTTCCTGAGATTGAGAATTCCTCATATCAGTGAGATCATATGATACATGTCTTTCTGATTGACTTATTTCGCTCACCATAATACCCTCCAGTTCATCCACGTCGTTGCAAATGGCAAGATTTCATTTTTGATGGCTGCATAATATTCCATTGTGTATATATACCAAGATACAATATTATTCTAAGTATGATACAAGAAAACAGATTTTCAACATTCCCTTTACTGTATTCATATAATACATATTGCCATAGCCCCAGCCTGCCTAATTTTAATCTATATCTAGTGAGCTTCTTTACACCGTTAACCAAGCTGTCTCTTGGGATATCTGGTCGCCATCAGGATTAGGAGTTAAAATACCAAGGGGCAAGTTTGTAAGCCTTGAAGTAAAAAAATAGCAGTCCAAGAAATAGGAGCAAGGCTCTCGAATGCCCGATGAGAGAGAAGAACTGGATGGTGACATCCATCCAGTCTCTGTGGATGAACTGCCTTTGAATGCATCCAGAGATGCGTTTGAAGGCCATCCAGAGAATTGGCGATTCTGACCGGTGTGTTTTTGGTCTCTCCGCCTTCTGTGAATTGGCCTGCACTAGATGACCGGTGACAGCCTTAAAACTCAGAAGTTCTGGGATCAATCTATGTTCCTTTGCTCCCTGATTGCAGAGCTCCGTAAGTATTTATTGGTTTTCCATGGTCACCAGCCAGCCACAGAGACATGCTTCCAGTGACAAGGCTACATTTGCAAGCAGCTTTCAAACAAAGTTGTAGCTGTCTTCCAACTATGTATGAGTGTGTGTGTCTTAAAATTCAAAGGTGTATGAGAGAGAAAGAGAGCAAAAGGGAACACCTGGACTTTTGGACAGTAACCGCCCATGAGCTCGGAGCCACTGGTCATTTTTAAGAGAAGAAAAAGAGCATTTCTTCTTATTTTATGGTGGGTGTGGCTTTTAGCTTTCAGGTTTAAAGGCAGCAGGGAAACTGCAAAGCCAGAGTTTTTTTCTGAGGCATTAGTTGCTGTGAAGAAAAGCAAGCCAAAGTTTTGCTTGTGGGCAGAAACATCCCAGAGTACATCTGGTGATTGGGCAGAAAGTGAGCTCTGGAGGAGCCCAGACGCGTTGGCTCCCAACTACGGTGGGGGGAACAACCTAGGTGGTGTTCTTAGACTCCGATCGAATTTCCCAGATGGATCAGGTTCAAAATGATCTTCTTGGCTTTCACTTATCTAAGATGGTGCTCAGGTCTGGGATGACTGTCCTCTACTGGGAACGGAGGCTGCGAAGAGAACGCTCTCGGGTGTGTGTATGGACTTCAGCAGGTGTTTTACCTTGTTTAAATAGGTAGCATCACACCCGGATGTGAGAAATGTACTGTTATTTTTAGAGAATTCAGGAGAGTAAATATTATTTGGCATTAGCCATTTTCAGGGCTTTGCCTGACAGCACCTTGCCTCCAGACTATTTTTGCAGTGCAACCTCTCGGTGAAATCTCTAGGTTTAAATGGTTAGGTGATTCAACCTATTCTTGACTCTTGAGATCTAATGATCCTAACCAGTGGCCCAATAAGAAAGGGATAGTGCCAAACCTAGGAATCACACTTTACCCCTATTTACCATCCTGCTGTGTGCGCCTGAAATCTCGTCTTCCGTACCTAGTGCTTGTTCACCTTTTGCTGCAACTGTGACTTTGGTGCTCACCAGGCCAGTCCCAGGGGCTGTGAGTCGGGGACGGTTATTCCGTGTCATGACCACCATATTCTGGCACAGAATAGTGCTAAAAAGTTTTAAGACGAATGAATGACAAATCACTCCTAGTCGTGAGAGGCAAGGAAGCTCTCCAGAGTGCACCAAAAGTGCTGTTCGGCCCCACAGAAAACCGCAGGCATCCCGTCTTGATTCTATGGCCCTATGCTGTAAACAGGATTGTCTTAAAACCAGCTTTCTGTGTTGGTCTAATTGTATGTGATGTCATTCTAGTGGCCTTAAGCCCCTCATTAGATGAGGGATTTTCTGTTTGTCACCTGCCTACTTTACTATAAAACTACATGTAAATCTCTGAGAAGTAGCTGTCTTTTCCTAAAAATTCCATTTAGTTAGATGTAAACTCGTGGTAAAGTAAAAAAATAACATATTCATTATTTTTTCACATATACCATTTTTTGAGGCTCTGTTATGTGCTAGGCACACTTTTAGGCCTTTTTTCATGTCTAATCCCTATATCTGTAGGGATTAATATAGTGATCTATATTAACGTATAACTCACAGTATATGTTATAATTTTGAGTTCCCAGATGCCAAACCTACAGACCAGAGAGGGTGTGTAACTTGCCTAGGCCTCATGGCTGCAGCCAGGACTAGAACCCAGGTCTCCTGATTCCGAGTTTGTTCTCCTCACTGTGTGTGGGAGGCAGTGTTTGATGTCAGGGAACAGAAATCTCCTCCACCTGTCTTTAATAAAAGGAGATGTCTTGGGGGGATACAGTGGCATCTTAGAGAAAGCGATATTGGAAGGACCCTGAGATTCAAGGAGATGGGGAAATGGCAGCAAGTCATCTTCCCTGTGTCTCTTTCTCTTTCTGAGATGTCTTAGTGTCTCACTCCATTCCTCTTGCCCCGTGATTTCAGCCTACCCAGGGCCTCAGGTCACCATGATGCCAGATCTTACTCCCTAGGACTTCACGGGCCCAGGAGTCGATGACCGACAGACCCAGCCTCCCTGTCTTCCATAGAATCCACACTCTCAAAAAAAAAAATGCAGTAATCTGACTGACCTAGGTAGAGCAGACTGTCCCGACTTTCGGGAGGAAATAATGGGCATGCCTAAAACACACACTACTGTTTTTTAGATATTCTACTTCAGATTTTACATTCTGAATTACTTCTACTTGGCCCCTACTAGATTTCTTCCAATCTCATTCTGTTTATTTTTCACATAGCGCCCACAGATGATGGTAAACCTCCCTTTTCTTGACCTGTCTCACTCTTGTCTTGATTGCCTCCTTACAGGCTAACACACAATTCTAAGATTCCAGTCTTTTTTCATTGTGGTGGCTATGCAGACTCTTCCTTTTTTGGCAGTTAATTCTGATTCCACTTCTTCTAGGTAGCTTCCCATATTACCCAGTGATGATATGAGTCTGTCCTTAATTCCAGCCCCTTTGCCTGTGAGGATGGCTCCAGTCCTACAAAAAAGCAGAGGATCCTTTTAATCTTTAAACTGAACCTCCCAGATACCCCTGTATGGTTCCCCTGTGACTATATATATATATATGGTGTGATATATATATATACATATATATATATGGTATATATTATAAAGGGTATGTATTAAAAGTCTTGTGGTTAGAGTGACTGGGATCCAGGACTGGCCCCCAGTCACTGGCCCGTTATGATCAAACCAATGACTTTGGTCCCCTAACATGCCAACCAGACAAACATCTGACCTCAGATTCATGATGGATGGTCTGAGGCCAGTGCTGAGGAATAGCACCTCTTTTTTCCTTAGACTGTGTCTTTAAAATTTCTCATCATGCCTAAACTATTATGGATACTCAATAAAGTATCAAAAATAATTTTGGCTTTAGGAATTCTGGGCAGAACTTGAAAAGTTTCAGAACTTTTGTTATTGCTTTTCGACTTCTACAAAGCCTTTTTGCATTAAATGAGAAGGAGGTTTATAGTAAGCTGATGGAATCATTTTTAATTCAGTGCTTTAATATATAACAAATGTTTTTATCAGAGTTTTAAACCAGAAATTGCACACAAACATACACACACATACATAATATCAAAGTATTTGACCGACTGCCCTAGCTGGCCAGCTGTGCTGTTTTAGAAGCAGGCAAAGCACAGGGAGATGGAGGTCCGAGTCTATGTTTCCTGGATCGCGGGTGTTAGTCATCAGGTACAAAGAGTATAAAACTCTGACTTTGCAAGTGTTCATTATGTTATTATATATCCTTATAAAACCAATTCCCCTTAGGCCACCTAAAAGACTAGGATGTTTGGGATGTTGAACTATTTAACTGTAATTATAACAATTAAAATCTTATAAAATCCATCAAATACAATAGATTCAATGCTTCCCCCTAGTCTGGTTTTAAGAAAAAGAGTTACAAGGAGCTCTCTTTTCTTTCCCAAAGGAGATTAAAATTCAGGGAGTGGCCAACCGTAGGGGAGATAAGAGTAAAAGGGAAGAAAAGATTTGCCTTAAAACCCTTTATAAACTGTTTTTATTTTCATGCTTAACAAATGAAGCCTTCATCATCTTTGCTTCTGGGAAGAGTTTCAAGCCTGAGAAACACAGTTGGAAACCTGCCGTGTTGCAGCCCATCCCCAGTTAGTCATTCCAACGGGATCCAAATCGAGTATGCTCCCGTCCAAGAATTCTCTGAAAAAAGCTCATGATAAGAGATGGAACCTAGAGAGATCTGCACATTTCCCCTCTGCTACCAGGTTTTCCAAGAAGTAGCCCCGTCTACCCTCCCACTCTGCAGTGAGCTCTCTCACCGGACCGCAGCTCGGCCCTGGTCCGTTTCCCTGCTCATGCACCATCTTATAAAATCACAATCATAATCCCCTGGAGTCCTTACATTCAATATTTATTCAAAAAGCGTTGCTGGAGCATTTACAGTAACGACCAGTTCAAGGCTATGTATGCACAATCCTTGTCTTCAGAGGGCTCCCAGTCTTTGAAGGACTGGTAGACTTGCCGCTACTACCTAAGCACAGATCAATTTATTTATTAAACATTTTTATAGCACTCCTGCCAGGCATTTTAATGGATATTGTGGTGGAAACAAGTCAGGCATGGCTCTTTATTGCCCCAAACTTAGAGTTTAGGGAAGGCAAGACATGGAGAAAGAGCTACAGTAACAGGTAGTACGTGGCGGATATTGTAGAAGTGATAGTCGGTATAATTGTCCTCAGGGCAGATAATGGTTTGGAAGCCGGCTTGGATACAAAGTGAAGGTGAAAAGTGCCAGGAAGAAGAATTTGAATGAATTATGAGCAGCAGCCGTCTTGGGAGATTACACCGGTATACTCCTCGCCGTTTTTTAAGTTTGTAAACAACATATATTATTTTATTATGTTATGTTAGTTACCATACATAACATCATTAGTTTTTGATGCAGTGATCCACGATTCATTGTTTTCGCATAACACCCAGTGCTCCATGCAGTACGTGCCCTCCTTAATAACTATCACAGGGCTAACCCATCCCCCCACCCCCCACCCCCCTAAAACCCTCAGTTTGTTTCTTGGAGTCCATAGTCTCTCATGGTTCATCTCTCCCTCCAATTTCCGCCCCCCTTCGTTTTTCTCTTCCTTCTCCTAATGTCCTCTATACTATTCCTTATGTTCCACAAATAAGTGAAACCATGTGATAATTGACTTTCTCTGCTTAACTTATTTCACTTAGCATAATCTCCTCCAGTTCCATCCATGTTGATGTAAAAGTTGGGTATTCATCCTTTCTGGTGGCTGAGTAATATTCCATTGTATATATGGACCACATCTTCTTCAGCCATTCATCTGTTGAGGGGCATCTCGGCTCTTTCCACAGTTTGGCTATTGCGGACATTGCTGCTATGAACATTGGGGTGCATATGGCCCTTCTTTTCACTACATCTGGGTCTTTGGGGTAAATACCCAGGAGTACAATTGCTGGGTCATAGGGTAGCTCTATTTTTTAATTTTCTGAGGCACCTCCACACTGTTTTCCAAAGTGGCTGTAATTTTTGACTTTGGAAGTAAAACAAAATTGTAAGCAGTCTTGGAGGTGACTTTTTCCCATTTAAAAAATTAAGCTGTAATCTACACACTACAAGATTCACCTTTTTAAGTCATGGTTTCCTAAGTTTTGATAAAAGCATAGCCCTTTTAAGTACAGCCACAGTCTATGAACAGAACGTTTTCATCACAGTGAGAAATTCCCCTGTGTTCCTTTGTAGTCAGTTCCTTTCCCCTCCTTCAGTCCTGGCAACCACTGGTCCCTTTTCTATTTCTATGGTCTTGTCATGTAAGATGTTGTATAAATGAAATCCAACCTTTTGTAGCTTCTTGCATCTCACTTCCATTTTGCAGCACTTTTGAGATTCTTACTTAGTTGTTTGTATTAATTTGATTCCTCTTCAATGCCGAGTAGTATTACATTGTGTGAATGCACTACAATATGTTTATCCATTCGCCAGATGAGAGACGTTTGGGTTGTTTCCAATTTGGTTTTTGGGGAAACATAAATTTTTCTGTCAGTTGGGTAAGTACCTAGGAGTGTGATTGTTGCATTTAACTTTATAAGAATCTGCCAACCTGTTTTCTAAAGTGGCTGCCTCAGTTGCTTTCTTACCTTCAATGTTCAGGCATTCTAGCTGGTCCACATCCTAGCCAGGACTTCATCCCAGTCATTCTTAATTTGAAGACATGTAAACTATTGACTCGCTTTCAAAGAAAGTGATAAAGATAATGAGAAAAACTATGGAATCCCTTTCAGAGAAAAGGAGAGATCGCATCTCCCCATCTTGGCCCATTGGTATGCAAAGAGCTAGGTAATTTCACACCTACGTCAAGCACTTGGGGAACCGTGGGTGGCTCAGTTGGTTAAGTGTCTGCCTTCAGAAAGCTCAGGTCATGATCCCAGAGTCCTGGGATTGGGCCCGGTGTAGAGCTCCCTGCTCAGTGGGCGTGTGATTCTCCCTCTCTCTGTCCCCACTGCTCATGCTCTCTCTCTCTCTCTCAAATAAATAAAATCTTTTTTAACAATCAAGCAATTGGAATTTATTAAACACTTTGCCTGTACCCAGTATATGCCGTGCACCACAGGCGTGCACAGAAAGTACAAAACCGGATCCTTTTATTCAGTCAGTCTTTATTCTGCATTTCCCGAAGCTGCATTCTGAGAGAAAACTCTAAAAAAGATTTTTGGTTATCAAATATGTGAATGAATCCTCCTTCCTTAGCCTATCAACAATTCTGAGATGTGTTGCAGGGTTTAGTTTGCTTAACTGTCAGTCTTCCAACTTTCATAGCCATGGAATTTTTATTCAACAGAGTAACTTTTTAAATTTCATGAATCCTTTAGAGTGGTTTGAAAAACACTAGTATATAGTATTATTGGAGAAAGAACACACACACACACAACTATTAAATGAGAATCATAATACCTACCTGATAGGTTCTTATGAGGATTCAGTGAGATGACATATGTAAAAGTATCTTTTACAAGGCCTGGTAGGCAGTAGAAGGTCATTAAAATATAAAGTAAATTCAGAGAAGGAGAAGAAACATTGCAAAGTGTAGTAGAGGAGAAAAGGCCTATGATAATTACACCAGTTTGTTGAGCACTTTTTCGTACCAGACACTGTGCTATGCTCTCTCTATATATTACCTGGCTTAATCCTCACAGTCACCTCAGGAAATATAAGCGCAACTATTGTCCCCAGGTCGTAGAAAAAGTATGGGTCTGATCCAGAATTCAGACCCAGATCTAGATCACTCCTAAGCAAAGTGTTAACCTTTCTACATACTTCCTCTCTCAAGACTAGGAGTGTTCTAGGGGCTCAGAAGAGGGAAGGAGAGGATACATACACTTTTCTTGACTCACCATTCTGTCAAAGATAGGAGTCAGTGTCACTCAAACTGAGGTCTGTAGCATCATTGGCAACATTGCCTTTGGGGTCTTCCTGTATCCTTGGGTTCCCAGCTTTATGTTAGCACACTCGAAGCAGTGAAATTGCCCTTGGAAGTGTTCCTGCCTGCTAGGCTGACTTTAAGTGGATCCCTGGCAGTTTTCTGTCAGGTCAGCCCTCCTTGGCTTCCTCTGGAGCTGGTCCACTATGGAGCTCTTGGGAAGACCCAAATGTTCTCCTCCATCTATAGAGCTTGAGTTCTGAGCTGTTTTGCCAGATGGAAACTCAGCTGTAATTCTGTGGGTGGGTATACCATGGTGTAGAGATGTAACTGTGTTTCCCATTTGGATGGACAGTTGTCACAGAAACATTTGTTAAATATTCTGGTTTTTTTCCCATGGACTTGTGATGTCCTTACTGTCATGTGACAGTTTTCCTTCAATTTGTGAGTCTATTTCTGGACCCTCTCTTCTATTCCATTGATCTTTTGACTTCTTCCAGAGGCATTTCACATTGTTCAAATGACAATGGCTTGTAAGTCATCACACACCTGGTAGGGTCGTTCCCCCATCTTATCTTTCTTTTTCTTCAGAAGTAGGGTAATTATTTTTGAGCTTGTATCCTGCCATATGAATTTTAGAGTGAAACTGTAAAAAAAGTTAGCAGCAGAACAGCTTTTCCAAACATAATATCTTGTGGTCTGCCAACATAGAAAATGAGTAAAAATTCTTGCCCTGGGATGGAGTCTCTGAAGGTGACCTTGAAGCCCTCTTTCAGCCCCTGAAACCGTTTATTTACCAAACTTCTGAGGTGTCACTGAACATAGAAGTGAGAGGTGCACACCAGCGAGTGACTAATGGTGGGAATTTCCAGCCCACAGAGAGAACAATGTCGGAGGAGAAGGTGGGAGGACAGACTGGGGTGGCACATACTCGCCCAGCCCACTCTGGGGAGTTTTCCCTAGGATTATCCTTGACCTGGGCTCAGTAATTGGAAAACTACGTTATCTAGCTTTGTTCACAGGAAACAATAGTTTTGCCTTAATTATGACTCATTATAGAAACTGGGGAAAAAATGATCTCCCACATAGGTGAAGAATCCCTCTGAGATGACAAACAACTGGAAACCTGGATATTGTCCTTGGAAGACAGACTGGTAGAATTTTTACGTTGTAAGACTCCCTCAGATCCTAGTCCACTCCTATCAGGGGAATATGACTGCACAAACAAGATGAGCACCCGTTAAGAGGTAATTTCCTGAGATAGTCTCATGTGGAACAAATTGAAAATCCACAGCCCTTCGAGAAAGACTTTTTTTTTTTCATTACTTGATCTTTAAAAAATTGTTTCACTCTTCACTTCCCTAGCAGATGTTGCAAATTTCAGAAACAGGCAGGGACCTTTGGACTGAAATGAAAAATCAGTCGCTTAAAAATGTAAAATTCAGTTCAAAATGTTTAAAATATAATAAGTGGGGCCTGGAAAGTGTATAGCCCTGACTTTGAGGATTTCCTTTATATGTTATTCAGATGCCATAAATCTAGCAAAGAGCAACACTGGCCTGAATGTGATGAATAACATTTTTATGACTTTTTTTTTTTCAGGAAAATGGTCCATGTGTTGGGAATATATGAAAATTGAGTGCTACTATTGATAAGATCAATATTATGATGTGTTTAAGGAAGTACCAGGGAGTACAATAAAGGATGCAACAATTCTATAAATTCTATACACGTGTCACATTTTACTCTGCCTTTTTTAAGAACACATCATTCTTTTTTTCCTCTCTTCTTCCTTTCTTTATTCTGACCCTACTCCCTAGATATCAAATTCTGCTGATTTTGGATTTTCTTTCCTGTAAAAAACATCAAATGTGAGCTTGCGCATTTCTTCATTCTACAGATATTTATGGAACGCCGATTATGTGCCACTTTGTGACCATGGAGGGTAAAGGAGGAACAAGACAGTTGCAGGCTCTCCTGGTGTTTAAAGTTTGTAGGAGATGACAGACAAGTCAATGGGGCTAAAAGCATGATGAGTGTCATAATCAGAGACGTTTAGGGGACACTATCCAGGGGATCAACCTACCCTTGAGGTCGGGAGGGCCTCCCAGAAGGAGTGGTGCTAAGCTGACCCTCAAAAGATGAATAGGAATTAGCCATGTGCCAAAAAGAGGACAACATGGTAAAATGCTTAAAGAGAAACAGAGAAGGGGTTAAGCATGTGCTCATGGTGATAAGCCCTGAGGACTGTGTGCAGCTGATGGAACTCTATAGCGTGCACCTGAAACTAACAGAGCACTGTATGGTAACTCTACTGGAATTGAAAATGATAATACTGAAACAAAACAGTTAATCAGTTTTTTTAAAGAAAGAGAAAATGAGAGTCTTTGGAGCAGGGAGATTGGCAAATGCAAAGCTACTGAGGCAAGTAGGAACATAAATGTTTGAGGGAGCAGAGAGAGTAGTAAAAATTAGGGGGCGCCTGGGTGGCTCAGTTGGTTAAGCGTCTGCCTTGGGCTCAGGTCATGATCCCAGGGTCCTGGGGTCGAGCCCCGCATCGGGCTCCCTGCTCAGCGGGGAGCCTGCTTCTCCCCCTGCTTGTGTGCTCTCTCTCTCTGGCAAATAAATAAATGAAATCTTAAAAAAAAAAAGAGAGAGTAGTAAAAATTCCTATTTTTAAAACTTTCAAGATCCAAAGCAAGTTATTTAATACTTATCTCAACATGTGTCCTCAATCTGTGGATAGTTTCCCCTACATGTGGACAAATAAGAAATAGAAAGGGCTGCCGATAGCTGGACTGTTTGGTACCTTGTTGATGGATGAGTCTCTTCACACACAAATGAAGAGCAATGAGGAAGAACGCACTAGGCTCCCCTTACCTCTGTATTTCTGCCTCTTCCACCTGATAAGCTCCCAGCCCTCCTCGGAGACTGGGCGTATCATCTCCCTCAGAAGGATTGCTGCCTTTACCCTTCTTCCTCCAGTCTGAGGTAAATGTCCTCTGCGGTCGCACTACACTCGGTTCTTACCTCTGACAGAACACTGCCCACACTGCATTTGTCTTCCAGCTACCCCCCTGCTCAACTTTGACTTCTTTAAGGTCTGAGGCAAGAAGGAGGGAGGAAGCGGTGGGGGGGCTTTGGAGTCAGGGAGCCCGCTTAAGTTGAAATCATAGCTTGGCCACATGCCCTGTAGCCTCGAGAACTTGCTTAACTGCTCTGGGACTCAGCTTCCTCATCTGTGAATGGGGATCCTGATGGTATATACCTTCGAATTGTTTTGAGTGTTGGAGAATAATGTACGTGAAGTGCTTGGCGCAGGACCTAGCTTTAGTTGCACGCACTAGAAATTCGCCACATGAGTGGAGGAGGAAACGTGAGGTTTGTTCACAGGCTTGTTGGCTCAGGATTCCCTTTCCACTGTATCCAGTTCCGTGACCAGAGTCCCATGAGCTCAATTCTGGGCATTGTCCCCTTAGCTAGAAACTCCAGAGGCACAGGTGTCCCTCCAATAGGTACTGATTGAAACGGCCTTTGTAACGAGGCTGCCTGACGAGTCTGGCTTGCCATCTCAGAGGCTCTGAATCTGGACGTCCAGCTTCCTGCCCTTCCTACAGGTAGAAGAGAAAACGTCTACAACATTGTCCATTCACCTGCCACTTATCCATCCATTCATGCAACACGTCTTAAGTTCCTACTATGTGCCAGGGATCGTGAGAGATATTAGTGATGTGATGGAGACCTGATGAGATGTTTTACTAATTTATTTATTCGCCAGCATGCTCAACAAATGTTATCGTACACGAAACCTTCTTTTGCCCCGTGGCCACCCTGGGCCATCTCAGCCTTACCTTGTGTTGCACCAGTTATATTCCTGTATCATCCCTCCTCTCTTTCCCCTTCTCCTAGATGTAATAGAAAGATATTTTTATATATCCTGTTTAATTTTAGTATGTGCGCTGAGCGCACTGCTGCCAAAAGGAATACTTCGATCACAATGAAACTCTGTAGATGAGGTTACATGAAGAATAGGGGAAGACCTCCAGCCTCCTGCCTTGTGTGAATGCTATTGACTCTCTAAATCAGTCCTGATGGCAGGGAGGGTTGGGCATATCTATCACATCTGTATCATCTCTCCACATTAGAAGCTGATGCTCTTAGTGGTGTTGCTAAGAGGACGAAACGCAGATGAATGATGGCCAAGGACCCATGGCAGATGTAACTGTTGTCTCTCTTGGGTGGCCTATGTGACTTCAGTTTACAGAGGATATTGACATTTTAGGGTTGTTTCATGAGCTTACCTTATGCTTTGCCTCAAAGTGAAACGCACTTACCTTTTCATCCAGCAAATGTTTATGGAGGGCCTGCATGGACACCGCTGACTAACGTGTGGTTTCTCTTCTTTTGATTCGCTTGGTCTAAGGGGGAGGAGGAGACTGAGCAGTGAACAAGTCACTACAGTACAAGATGGCGGTGAAGAGCACAGGTCTCTGAGCGAGCGCTGCCTCTGAAACCAGTCAATGACTTCCTTGCAGTCCAGCTGAGGTAGTTACTCAACCTCTGTGAGCCTCAGTTCCCTTATCTATAAAATGCGGATAACAACAGACAAGAGCATTACCTTAGAAGATGTTCTTTTGAAGAGTCTATGAGGTTATCCCTGCCCCGTACTGCTCATGATGTCTGGAACATTGTAAGCCCCTCGTAAATGTGAGCTGGAGTTTGTTCCTTGTTTTTATGTCCGTTATTACCAGAAGCTCTAACAGAGTCTTCCATAGAGTGCTAGGGGGACACGGACAGGATGTGACCAACTGGACCTACACACAACAGATTCCCAAGGCGGCATCAGAGCTGGGCTTTGAGGGCTGAGTAGGAGGTGAGCAGAGGGAGAACCAGGGGAAGGGCATTCTAGGCTTCCAGAATCACATGCCCCAAGTCACAGAGGCATGTTCAGGGTTCATCACACAGGTCAGGGTAGTGGAGTTGGGGCAGTAAACCCATCAAACTTCAGGGCCCAGGCACTTTGCAGCAATGACTTTCTCTACTATTATAATCTTCCGTTGTCAGTCTAAACATTTTCCCCTAAGAACTCTTAATTGTCTTTTAAAAAATAAATCCCCTCACTGTTTTGGTTCTCTGAAATCTCCTTAACCAGCTTTCCCCTAGTCTTTGCTTCAGCTATTTTGTGCCTTTGATATCTGGATTTTCCATTTTTATGACTATCCTGTATTTCTACTTTCTCCAAGCCTAGTCACCTGAGAGTGCTTGCCAGACTAATCCATTTTCAAGGTGATCCCAGCCTTAATCAGCAAAACCCTCTCTCATTCCTGACATCTTGTTAGAGGCCCCTCAACTTTAATAATGTGACTTTCCCGCCATCTTTCCTACGTCGTTCCCCCCCCCCCCCCCCCACCCCCCACCCCCGGCCCATCGTGCTCTATTACCCTCTGCCTTGGGTGTTCTGTTTGCTCTAAGCCAGAAAAGGTTTGGGCCAGGAACAACTTGTGTAGGAAAAACCTGCCAGGTGGAAAGGCCTTGAAATAAATGGCCGCCCCTCACCCGGGCCTCCTGTGAGAACTTCCGGAGTCTGTCGGCACTTCTGTGAGAGCCCCGAAGGTCCCACTCCCACCGATGGGACGTCCCACGGAGCAGGGTGTCCTGCGGTGCTCTAGAACATGATCCCACATTCCACAGCAGTCCTCTAACTCGCTGGGTGGTCCAGGCTCCAGGCTGGGGGCCTTGCCAGCCGCTGATGCCTGGCTACTGGGCAGCCGGCGTAGCCTTCACATGTGTGGGAACTGAGCTGGAAAGGCGAGGAGGCAAGGCGGGCTCAGCAAGTGGCTGCGCCGGGAATTCAGTGAGAGAAAGGAGGGCCTCCAGAGGCCCCCAAGCTACCTAGCAACAAAATATGCAAACAGTGACTCCATCATACGGCAACAGTGCCATCTGTAGCCTGTCCCCCTGCACATCTGCCCGTCTCAACTGCAAATGGTGGGGGGAGCAGTGTGGCTGAACTTCCGATGGAAGAAGGTTGGGACTCACAGTAAGTCTGTAGCATGATTAGCTGAATGTTCTACCAGGAACACTCTGGCACAGCCTCAGCAGAGATGCTTCATCCTCTTCTGACTGATTCCTGGGACTTCATGCTCCTAAACTCTCTTCCCCTTAGAACCTTCCTTCAGCTCTGCATGCCCTCCCCTGTTCAGCTGCTGGTCTCGTCCATCTGCCTGTCTGTTCTGTCCTCATCACCGTAGCACCGCGTTATGTTAATAAAACTCTACTATAGGCCAAGTGCTTCCTCAAACATTCGGTCAGGTGATCCTTACAAACCCCACTCAGCCTCATTATGGGCCCCACCGGGACACTTTTTCAGCTTTCTTGTACGGCTGAACAGATAGGCTCAGAGAGGTTAACTGATCTGCCTGAGGTCGCGCAGCTAGGAAATGGCACAGCTGGGCTTAAACCCATATTTTTTGACTCTAAATCTACTGCTCTTTCTTTTATAGATATTTAGAGGAACAGACAGGGACACTGAGAGTGGACTAAGTCCAACGACTGTCACATATGCTTATAGGGCCAAGTGACCCTTTTCAAATCAGCTCCCCAGCGTCCTTCTCTACCCTCCCGACCAGACGAAAGACTAATCCTTCTAAAAGCCCTCTGCTCTCTGTTTGCTACCTTAATCCCCAAGATCCCATCTGTTATGTCTCTGAACACAAATACACATGGCCCATTTAACGGCAGTGATTCCAGGAAGAACGAGAAAGGCAGGAAACTGGGACAAAATTCCCTGATTATATCAGGGGCAGGCATTGGGGTTTGGGGACAGATTCAGGACAGGGACTAGCAATGAGATCATCATGGCAGAAAGAATGAAGCCACAGATAAGCAGTGGGAACACACGCACTGGATCAGCAGCATGGAATTCAACACCATGTCTTCAGGGTGCCCTGCCCCGTGGGTGGATCACATGGATGGAGAAACGGGGGCAGTGACAGAGATCCAGGCGAACAGACGGTGAGCTGGGCTCAGAAGTGTAATCACGAGCAAGACAGTGCCTCTCACCCTAGAGAGTCTGGGCTAAGGACACTGGAACTTAGTTGCAGACCCATGACAGGGGTCGTCAAATCAGAACCAACTTCGAGGTGTGAACTTGGTCTCAGGAACAAAGGCAAAAGCCTTGTTTTCAGAACCAGAGACTTGATTCAGGGCCACACTTGACATCCAGTTTCTGAAGGAAGAGAGATGCCGAGCCTAGGAAGAGGCAGGACGGGGCATTCCTCAGTTTGGGGCATGACCCCTATAGCCTGGATTAATCAGAATAAGGGAGGTTATGCTGCAGTAACAAATACCATCAAAATCCCAATAGCCAGAACACAAAGTTTTCTTTCTTACACAGATGTCCACAATGCAGGCGGCAGATCTGTTCGTGGTAGCCCTTTGGGGACTAAGGGGGATGAAGCAGCTACCACTCAGCATTGCCAGGTGCTGAACCGGAGAGAAAGAGACAGTCTTCAGAGGTCTTGCATTAGCAAATAAATTCTTACCTAGAGAGTGACACACATTACTTCGGCTCACGACTCATTGGCTAATCACACATCCTTACAAGGAGGCGGAAAGTACAATCCTGCCACAGGCCTAGGAATCAGAGAAGCACAGTCAGTGAGCAACCCTCAGGGAGGCTCTGATGTCTTAGACTCCTGATGGATTATTACCTTCAACCTTAGTTGGGAAACTAAAGGCGTCAGTTCTGGGAATCTGGAAAACTTAGATTTTTCCATTCATTTAACAAGCACTTTTCAATCATTGCTCTATGTGACGCCATTCTGATGGCCGTGTATACAATGAGCACATACAATTCTTCCTTCAAGTCCCAGTCTGATGGGGAAGAGAACAAACCCACATAGTGTGATGAGAGTTCCAATAAGGAGAAGCCCAGGATTCTGTGGAACACACATGAGAGGTGATCGGGGTATGCTGAGTGGTGGGGAGATAAGGTTAAGGCTTTCATGTTTACATGTAACTCTCCTCCTTAAAATACACACACACACACACACACGCACGCACGCACACGCTCGCGCTTGTGCGCACATACCACACAAAAAAATCGAGTAAGCCAATAATCGTCAGCACTGGAGTCTACCCTCTATCCATTTAGCATACTTGTCCTTACCCTACAAAGACCACACTTCATAGAGGATTGCTTCCGGTTTTATCCACTAAAGTCTAGCTCTATAGACTGCTGGTGACTTGAAGGTAATTCAATTTGAAAAGGACTAACAGCCTCTGTTTCTCATTCAGACAAAAATATACTCCCTTAAACTCTGCCACTGACACCTAAAACTCCCATTTCATTCACTTTTCTGGCCAATGCATAAAATATGCCCATGGAATGTCAAATGTTTTCTGACAGCCGACATACAATAAACCCCTACCACCTTCGTTCCCAGTAAGCCTTAGTATCCACTCAGCGTCAGACACCTGGCATACCCAAAAGTATGGTCTGTGGACCAGCAGCATCAGAATCACATGGGGAGCCTGTGAAAATGCAAAAACTCAGTACCACAGGCCTCTTCCCCCACCCCTCCACCAAGATCTACTGAATAAGACTCAGCCTTTTAACAAGATCACAAAAGTGATTCATATGCATATTAAAGTTGGAAAAATACCCAACTGAGAACAAGAGAAATTGACCATGAGATAGATTATTTTTTATACCAAAAAGGGGATCTTTATAAATCTGAGGCATGCAGTCCTAATGGAGGAGGCAAGTATGGATTAGACTTCAGAAGCCAGCAGGGGCGATGGAGCCCTGTGCCGAGAAGAGTTGCTTAAGAAAAATGAGAATCTGATGAAAGATAGGGAGAGACAGCAGAAAAAGGAGTTTTGAAGGCACACTTTACCCCCTCCCCTTTATATTCTTTTGCCTAAGATGGTCTAGGGAATTATGCTGGCCTTTGTTGGAGTTTAGACATGAAACAAGGATTCAGGGCCCTTCCTTTTCTCCCTGCTCACTGAATCTGTGCATGCAGAGCTGCTCCATCTGCACGCACTCCCCTTCGCTGACTTGTACCTCCAGCATCGGCCATGCAGGGACTGAATCCATTGACTAAAAGCTCTCTGTAGCCTCATTAAATGGCACTTAACTACCAAATAGCATAAACTCCAGAACTGGGAGACTCCGAGGGACAACCAAAGTCTGCCCTTCTGAGTTATGAACGTGGTGGGAAATTTATAAACTAGCCGCTGGATTTTTTTGTAATTTGAACGGTAGTTTCACCTAAAATGGATGACCATGTCCAGTCATATCCTTCCAACATTCAGGCCTTCTAAAGTTGACCTGTTCCCCCAGCCGAGCTGTTTCCAGTAGCTTGCCAATCCGCTACTGACTGCTAGGAGTCTGGTTCTGTGTCCACATTATTATTACTATTGTGGCTGTTGGCCTTTCTCTGCTGAAGGAGCTGTAATGGGCAATTCAAGTGTGTTTTTATAGGACTCAGAAAGTTGAGTTACCGTAGCCCAAATAAAATTTGCTAGGCCAAGAGTTATATCTGAACTGAGTGAATGGCTAATTCTTTCCATAACATTTTTCCATAATATGGCTCTAAATGTAGTTTATTCAAAAGCTTGTCTTTGATTTTTGGAGCACATCCAGTAGTGCATCTCCACCCAGAAGACCTCAAGGTGAAGAAGCTAATAGCTTTCTGTCACAAAGGTAGTAGAGACCAAACCCTGTAGATATTATATTCAAAATGATGCCTATGATCAGGATGATAACTAAAGACTAATATTGGCACTATTATAACTTCACCAGTAATACTTATTAGTGATATTATTTGCTGTATAAGCAAAACCAATATACTAAACTGCATATGTTATGAAGCAGATGAAATAAGAGTAAGAATTTACAATATTAAAGCATTTGCCATTTTCCCTTTAATAAATCATTTGTATAAGCATATAACCTGAAACAAACAAAGCGCCTCCACATTCCATTCTGCTACCTCTCCATCTTCTTGCCCCCTTTTTCAGCAGTACTCCTTGAAAACGTTCTCCAAAAACCCTGACCGCCACTTCTCTTCTCATTCTATTTCGAGCCCATTCCAGTCAGGTTTTTTTTTGTTTTTGTTTTTTTTTTCCCAATCAGGTTTTTGTCTCTAGATTTCCAATGAAATAGCACTTGTCAAAGCCAGCAATGCTGTCCGGTTGTCCATTTCCATCGTTAGTCCCCAACTGTCATTTTCCGTGACTTATCAGCAACACTGAATCTCTGGGTCACTCTCTTCTTGACACCCTTCCCTCGCTTGGCTTTCAGGACACCACCCTTTCATGGGCCCAGGTCTCTTCTGCTGGTTTCTCCTTCATCTACGGGTTCTCAACAATGGGATGACCAGAGGTCAGCCTTTGGACTGCTGTTCTTCCATCTATACCCACTCCCTAGGTGATAACATGCAAATTCATGGCTTGAAATATCTTCTCTATGCTGACAACCCGCAGATGTATATTTTCAGCCTGGATCTCTCTCCTGAACACCAGACTCATATATCAAGTTGCCTACCTGACAGTTACACTTGGCTGTGTGAAGCATCTCAACCTTGACATATGCCAAGTTAAATTCTTTACTTCCAACCCCCTCTCTCTCCCTCTCAAAACCTAAAACAAAGCAAAAGGATGTTTTGCAGCCTTCCCCATTTCAGAAAATGATCATGCTATACCCCCCATTTGGTCAGACCAAAAATCTTCTAGTTGCCCTTGATGCCTTTCTTTCTCTGTCCACATCCAGTCCACTGAGGAACCTCATTGGCTCTGCCACTGAGTCTGTCTGACACCCAGCCACTCCCCACGGCCACCACTCTGGTCCAGACCTCTCTCTCTCTCTCTCCCCTCAGTCCTTCTCACTGCCTTCCTGGTCTTCCTTTCCCATACAAACATAGCTGATAGAATGATCTTGAAAACATAAATCGGTCACCTCTCTGCTCAGAATCGCCCACTATCTTTCCATAGTAAAAGTAAAGTCTGACAATTGCATACAAGACTCTCCAGGATCACCGGCTCCCACCACGACCACCACAACTCTTCCTTCCTCGACAGCAGTCACATGCTTCGGACATGCCAAACATGCTCCCATCTCAAGACTTCAGGAATTCCTCCAGCTATCCCTTCACTCCAGATGCCAAACGTCATCTTATCCCAGAGGTCTTCTCTGATCACCCTACCCCTCTGACCCATCCCTCCAGCCTAGCCTATGCCCCAGTCCTGCTTTCTCTTTCTTTGTAACGTTCATTGTCATGTGATATATTCTTTATTCATCGTTTATTATCTCTCTTTCTACACTGAAATGTCTGCTTCATGAGGACCAGGACTCTGTTTCATTTACTCCCACAACCCCAATATATGGCACAGTGAGAGCTCAAAATATATATATATTGAAAGGAAAAAAGGAATGAAGGAGGGAGGAGATGGAGGGAGGGAGGAAAGGAGGAAGGAAAGAAAAGAGAAATCCATTCTCATATTCTCCTAATCTCAGAGTATGGTTCTGTTTTTAGGATTTTATCAGTTTTTCAGATCAGGGGTTATATCAACCAAGGCATACCTGTCCATTAGCTGGATGTCAGTTTACCATTATCAGTTAGATAACTGAGGGATATTGTGCAATTTAGTTGACTTCTCTAAAACTCTCATTTTCCTCATCTTTGAATGGGGGAGGGACAGAATAGTAAAATATACCTCAAAAAACTCGTGAAGATTAAGCAGGGTAATTGGCTTTTGATTTCTTAGTGATATGCCTCAGTCTTAGCAAGCCCTCAGTACATGTTGATTATTATTATTACTATTATTATTGTCATTACCAGTTACTTCTCATATATTTCATCTTACTAAATTATTTTTAAAATTACTACAGCTCGGGGTGCCTGGGTGGCTCAGTTGGTTAAGTGTCTGCCTTCGGCTCAGGTCATGATCCCAGGGTCCTGGGATCGAGCCCTGCATCAGGCTCCCTGCTCTGTGGGAAGCCTGCTTCTCCCTCTCCCTCTGCCCCTCCCCCTGCTTATGTTCTCTCTCTCTCTCTCTGACAAATAAATAAAATCTTTAAAACATAGTAACAAATAAAATACAATTATTACAGCGTGGGGTTCGTGGTGGCTCAGTCGGTTAAACATCTGCCTTCGGCTCAGGTCATGATCCCAGTTTCTGGGATCAAGCCACCTCAGCTCCCTGCTCAGCGGGGAGTATGCTTCTCTCTCTGCCCCTCCCCCCCGCACCCCCCCTCTGGTGGGCGCTCTCTCTCTCTCTCTCATTCAAATAAATAAAATCTTTAAAAGATTACTACAGTACTAGAAATTGTAAATTTTATATAGTTCCCATGTATCCCAGGAAAGGACAACTGGAAACATTTACACTGGTTTTTTCCCACCCCACCTCCCCCCCCCCCTTTTTTTAAGCTATTTAAACAAATCTTTTTCTTAGAATGTTTGACTCTGTTCTTCTGGCTCTGTCTTCTAAACCTGAAAACATTCTAAATCAAAAGTTTAGTCTTTTCTTCTTTTTCAGCATACTAACAGTGTACAGTGGATCTACCCTTTTCTCTCTGTTCCTGAAGCCCCCGATTCCATGCAAATGAACCACAAAGGGCATGCTGGGCCTCTGTATCTGAATGGACACAAGGAGCCTTCTACTTTTTTCCACAAGCCCTCGTAAAATATTATCACAGTTACTTACATTCCACAATTAGTGTTCCTCCTAGAATCTGAATATCTCTGCCGGACAGGATGGTTAGGGAGGGAGAGATTCAACACGTCAGCCAGAGCCAGGTATAAAAGGCTTGGCAGAGGAGCATCATGTCTATCAAGGGTCCTGAATCTGGTGCAGGGGTGGGGGGTGGGGGGGGGATGTGATAATCTGATCACCAGGCCACTTCCTGCCCCTGGGAAGAGCGGGGTGGTCCCAGTGGCTCTGATCTCTGGTGCCCATCATCTAGCCTTCTTCCGCCTTCTCCTCCAGTCTTTCGCTCCCTGCCCCCTCCCAACAGGAACTACATCCCCGCCCCCTCCCAGACGCTAGGCAGCATCTATTCTCACGCCTCCTCAGACAGCGGCTCCAGATTCAGGTAATAAATTGAAGTACAGCATTTCATGGAATGAAACTAACTCTGTCTATACGGACAGAGAGACCCAGTCTGAAGTACTGATAAGAGCTGACCATTGGGGCCAATTGGTTTAAGTAAAATTAACTGTTGAGCAAAAGGACTTTAGAATCAACCTGATGATGTACTTTAAGGCAGCCCCAAACACTGAGTATGTGTTCCCTAGGGACTGCCCGCCTTCACCTCCTTTGTTAAGGCTCTGAAAGCCACAAAGTCGTCTCTGTGTAGACCTCTCCTGAAATTATATTCTTCCTTTTAAACTGTAATGAGAGGAGAAGTTAAATAATAATTATAATAGGCACCGGTATTAACTGAGCCTTGTTAATATGAAGCACTTCATATGCATTATCTCCTATAATCCCTACATTCACGATCTCCGTTTCACTAATGAGAAAAACAGAGGTCTTAAGACCTGAGTAACTTGCCCAGGTTTTAAACCGAGTTCTAAGTACAAAATCTGCATTCTTAACAGCTATGCCATAATGCCTGCAGAAAATTAACTTCTTTTTCCGTTCACTTTGGTTTATGTCTTCTCTGTAGTATAAGGGTCTCTTCTACACATTTTGATGTACAAGGGTCTTAGCTAATATGCCTCCATGAAATTGGCTTTACTTTTTTTTTTGGTCTTCTTAACACTTCCATGTTATTGTTCTTTGCTCTTCCACATTTGTTGGATTGGTTCAGTAGAAAATAAGTCTGCAGCTTCATGCTTTTATTTTAGCCAACTGGAGTACTGCCTTTACAAAATGCTTTTTTACATATAATATTTAATATACGAAACTGGGAATTAAGCATCATACTACTTTTGCAGATGAGGGTACTGGAGTTCAGAAGAATGAAGCAACTTAATGTCATATTACTCCAATATCAAATACAGGCCCTTTATCTCCAAATTGTATACTCGTTGCACTGGACTACATTGCTTCCTAGTCCCATATATTGTGCCAATAATATATGCTTACCACTGCTTTATCACAAAGACTCTGGCTGAATTAGTTTTGTTTTGCTTTTTATACTAATAATATAGCAGGGCTCTGAAGTCAGGCTGCCTGAGTTAGAATTTTGGCTCCATTGCTTACTGTCTTAATGAATTATTTAACACCTCTAAATGTCAGTTCTCTCATCTGTAAAATGGGAATATTGGGGCGCCTGGGTGTCTTAGGCGGTTAAGCGTCTGCCTTCAGCTCAGGTCATGATCTCAGGGTCCTGGGATCCAGCCCCACGTTGGGCTCCCTGCTCAGTGGGGCTCCCCTGCTTGCCCCTTCCCTCCACCCACCCCCAGCTCGTGCTCTCTCGTGCACACTTTCTCTCTCTCCCAATCTCTCTCTCTCTCAAATAAATAAATAAAATCTTTTTTTAAAAATGGAAATACTAATAGGGCTCTTATAGAAGGTTGTTACAGTTATGAAAAGTGATGGTGCCAACACTACCAAAAGTAAAGTGTCCAACACAGTGACTGATGCATAGTGAGTTCCCAATACAGGATACCTATTATTGTTATTTATAGATAATGACTCAAATACACATATATGGAAATTTCTTTGAAATTTGCATACCCTGTGATTTAGAAATTGCTCTAATGCTCCATGCCATCCACACACAGTTTTAGAGTTCCTTAATTTGTAATTGGTTCAGGTATTTGCCCTAAGATCTTGACATAAGCCCCCAAAGTTTACAAGCTTAGCTTCTAATGGGAGTAAGATTGAGGATGAGCAGACCAGTTGAAGCCAAATATTGTGTTTAAAAGTAATTTGTGTGATAATAATGTAATATATGGTGATTAACATAACAATAAAAAATTTAAAAAAAATAAAAGTAATTTGTGTGAGGTGAAGACAATTTACCCTAACTCCAGAGAAATGTAGAACCAGTTAGAGTAGATTACTACAAGTTGAATTGAGTTAAAGCGATCAGTTAGTTGGTTTATAAGAATGTCGTCTCAGACCCCTCAGCTCCATCTCAGCTGTCCTCTTGCAGTCTGTCGCCGCTTTCCTTCACAGTTCAGAGTTCACTGTTGTTAGTTTTAAATGTTGATCCCAGGAGGCTCCAGTTAAAAGATGTTCATTTTCTGAATGGGGCTTTCTAACAGGCTGCTTTGATCTTAACATGAGTCAACAACCATTATGTCATCCCTGTCACATGCATTTGGGTGAAGAGCTTAGCTACCAATAATAAGGTGGTCTCTTCGTTTGTGGAATGTCATTGTCATTTTCCCTTCCTTAGTGAATGTAATTCGGTTTGAAAACATTGCAACTCTATGCTAAAATGCTGAATACACTGGGAGAATTGCATATTTCATATTTGTGATTGGATTTCATGCTTTAGTTTTTATATTGTAGACATACTAGTTAAAATTTACTTGCCTAACTGGAGACCTGTCATTAGTTAAATCTGACTGGTTTGGAAAGAATCCTTAGGATTTTACCATTTTGGCTTTTGTTGTTGTTGTTGTTAGAAGTGATATTTGTTGTTGAAAAACAGTATCTCTGTTAACTAACGGACTTCCCTTGGTGATTTTGTTGATGTCATTTCCATTAACCCTTGCTCCTCACCTCCTAGAAACCTGTGGTTCATGGCGGCTCTTCCTTCTTCACCTGACCTCCTAGTTCATAGGTAACATAGTGTTATTTATGGTGTTATTTACATGTTAAAAGAGAAAAAAAAAACAGAACCTCCAAATCAGCCTATTAAGATGAATACATATACCATTGCATAACCAGCTAAGGTAGATAAATAGTACCTAGTCAACTAATTAAAAACACATAACAAAAGAGCGCATTGAATAAAATGACAATGTCAGTAAACATTACGAACCTGTTGCTTCGTGAAGCAGAATTATTTGAAAGAGGATTTCTGAAAATATTTTTATTGCGTTTTAAAGCATGGTGCTTTGTCAGCATCGAAGTTATTTTTAGGTAGAAACAGTAGTAAAGGTATCTTCTGTACACGCACAACTAAATTATATTAACGTCTTGCGTTGCTTAAGGAAACAAACAGATTTCAAAGGTTTATTCTAGAAAACGGTGTTTAATCAATTTCTTATACGGTCTTTGAACATAATCTAGTAAGCAGATGTGGAGTTAACGGCTTATTATGTTCTCACTCCCTGTATCCATTCAGAGTCTGCCAGGCTGGGAATAAAAGTCAAGACATGTGCACATAGAAACTCTGTAGATGTTTGTAGCATTTGGAATTAAAATAGTGAGAAGGCTGCCTGGGTGTCCCTTCAGACATGGCACAGTAGAGCAAAGGGGACAGGAAATATGCCAGACTGCCTCTGCAGGAGACTGCTGAGAACACGTGCATCAAGGAACAAGGAACTGCTTAATGATTAATCACTGTCAACCTTTGTTCTCGTTAAAGACTTGATTGTCGGACAAGGCTTGTAATGAGGGACTGTTTTGGTGCCTGTTGCTACGAGATGGTGTTCACTGATCCTCCGTGGATGTAAGCCGCCGTGCCTGGCTTGCCCAAGTCGAACACATTAGAATGAAAATGCTCTAACAGTGCCCGCTAGTGGTGCTGGAAGGAGAGGCTCCAGACATTCTGTTTCCCGAACGTTACTCCCAAATTAGAGGACGGCTATCCAAGGGTTTGGCTCGGCCGACTTTTGGCACATGAGATTTTAGCAAAATAATTTTGAGCAAGTTTAACAATAGAAGAGATAGACAGAAGTAGATTTATGGTAGTGATGGTTTAGAAAGACTCTTCCCCAGCCACACACACACACATACGCGCAGACACCTTTTCTTTTTGACAAACACAGATACTCAGAAATCAAAATTTAAAGTCGTGTTACCGTTTCTTTTGCCTTCTATAAATAATATATTGAATCGTGCTTTGCAAACCAAATCCTTAACCACCAAATCATGTGAGGCTGAAGTGTGTGTTGGCATCGTTCTAAAGGCTAGGGAAAAAAATCCCACTTATTCTGTCATTGACTAGCTGGCTTATGGACTTCTGCGTAACCGTTTTTTAATCTTTATTTTACTGCTATAAAAAGATCAATGGGACATTTTAAAGGAGGAAAAATGCTATTTTTAAACGTAAAAAATTATTATTCTGGGTTGATGTGACCTTAAAAAACTCTAAAATTCTTATAAACGTCACTGCATCATTATCATGAAATTACTTCTAAAATATATCCTTCTGTGGAAGAACTAAAAGATACGGAATAACTAAAACTGTTGGTGATACTATCAGATTATACCTACTACTCCCTAGCCAAAAAGAGTTCTCTATAACAAATAAAGCCTGCCACGGTTTTTTGATGTCTGCACGAAGCAACTTTTCTTCTGATTTAAGCCTCATTTAATAACTGTTTGGTTCAAAATATTATAGGTCCTCTTCTTCCTTCCTTTTTTTCCTGTTCCTCCTAATTCATCCACAATATAATCAGGGAAGTTGAATAGGGACTGCTGGACCTCCAGCAACATAAAACGGGGCCCCTGCCAGCATCCTGTGCCCCTACGGAGTCTGCGGATAACTGAATATTCTGCCCATACCAGAAATGATCGCGTATAACTCAGGGAACTGCCTCTCCAGAGTGTCCCCTGCATATAAAGGTAGCCGGGGGTCTGGGAAAGCCCCTTTGGTCTGCCCCTGTATCTCTCAGTAGATTTGCTCTAAATCCTCCCAAACAGGAAAGTCGGTTTTTATTTACATCTCTAAATAGCAATCCAGTCTGCTTGGCAGAACAGTCACAGTATATAACCTATAAACACCAGTTTTCATAGTCTCACCTCTGTGTTTATATACGTATCCACATGTGACTAAAGATATGGAATGGAAATGTTCTCTGATTGCAGTATTTATCTGCTGAGGTTACAATGAGGAAATACCCTAAATTAAGACAGAAATCAGGAGGTTTTCAATGATACTGATAATTATAACTGGCTTGGTCATTTAAGACATATTAACGGTGTGTAGTAAGTAGATCATCCCCAGTGCTACAAACTGTTCCCAATTCAGTTCATGGAACTGCAACCCTCTAAGGAATTGAAATATGAAATATGAAAGGATTTTCATAAGCCATGCTTTATAAATCCTGGTAGGCCTGATTGGTTTTTTTATCCTTGACCATAGATAGAGACGTTAAGGAATACTCGACCATGTTGTGAGGGAGAGCCTTGAACAGACGTCCTTGGACAGTATTTCTAGTGGCTAGCCTAAAATCCTGGCAGGAAGAACATATTGAAATAAATCACTCTTTATACAACAAGGTGAATTATTATTTGCATTTAAATAGAAACGCTGCAGCCTTCCTGTACTGTAATAGATGCTTACAGGTAAATTACCGCACTTTTTATGGCTTCCCTAAGAAGTGAAGGGATCATATATCAATGCCCCTGTTTTCTTCTACCCTCTCAAGACCAGTGTAGTAGTAAGTACCCAAGTTAGTTTCACTGTTGATAACTTGCCTAAAAGTTATTCTCCAGATACCAATAGCCTCTCTTTGATCTTTGTAAATGATCAATATGATCAAATTACTAAAATAAGCTATATTATCCAAATGTATTGCTTTTCCTCCTAAAAGCAGTGATCACCTCACTTGCTTTTATAACCAAACGCCAGGTAAGATCCCAAGATTAATATCTTCTTGGTACGGAAAGCTATATAGCAGGGTATATGAATGAATGGTGTATTACCTAGGAGAAAACCACGAACCCAGCTGCCAAAAAAAAAAAAAAAGATTCAGGTAGAGTAAAAAAAAAAAATGTGAGGAAAAAATATTCAGATTTAATTGAGAAGTAAAGGAAAAGTTGTAGCACTAGGGGATAGAAGAACTGCTGTACATGAGGATGGCCATCTTCAGCACTGAGTGGGCTATTTATTTCTTTTAAAGGAACTGAATTGCCCTACCTTTTGGTCAGTTGTGCATTAACATGACATCTACCAATGTTATTTTGTTTCTAAAGAGCTCAAAATACTTTAGCTTAATTAACCCTCAAAACATTGATTAATTTAATCACATTTCTAAAATGGAATACTGGGGTGCCGGGCGGGGGAGGGGGGCTCAGTTGGTTAAGCGTCTGCCTTCGGCTCAGGTCATGATCCCGGCGTCCTGGGATCGAGCTCCGTGTCAGGCTCCCCGCTGATCAGGGAGCCTGCTTCTTCTCCCTCTCCCTCTGCCATTCCCCCTGCTTGTGCTCTCTTACTCTCTCTCTTAAATTAAAAAAAAAAAAAAAAAGACCTGGCAAGGATTAAATAATATGGTGAACTTCAACCGAAAATCTATCAGGTAAATCAGGTCCTTAGAAAAGATAATCAAGCTGTCTCTTACCAAAAACAACTGCTTGATTGAGTTAATTTGTTTAGTTGAGTAACATTTTCAAGCCAATTATTTGGCAATATTGTAGGCAAAGAAGATAGTTGGCGGGTTTTAAGTCTCCACCATATCCAGTATTGTGACATTTCACATACTCGGCCCCCATTCTGTTAAGTTTGTGAACAGGCTAGAAATTTTAAAAATTATTTTTGTGGGTTTTTTTTTCTTATGTGGATGGCTAGATAACAATATTTTTCAATTATAAAGGGAATCCAATTGGCTCAAATTTAGTCACAGTTTTGATTTAAATATTCAGAAATCTCAGATATATACTAAATGAACTGTTACTTGGATGCAGCCAGCAGCTGAAGAGCTGTTGCAGTCCCAGATGTATATCCTTTTAAAAAGTACCGCCTGGATCTGGAAAACACAAAACAGTGTAAACACTGGTAACTGTACAATATGTCAGTCTCCCCTCATGCATTCTCTCCTGATCGGCCGTTAGGAACATAAGCCACAAATGTTTACCCAATTGAAAAATCACTGGACAGTTATGTTCAAATCAAGGATCTGTTTCCAGTTACAAGTAACAGAATCCAGTACAATCAACCTACCCAGATTGCTGAGGCAAAAAAAGTTTAAAAGTTCACAGAACTCTGTATGTGCTAAATTTAAGGTCAAGTTTTAATTTAGAAGCAAAAAGACTTGTATAGTATCTTGAATTGACAAATAATATTAACTATTCTTAGGTGAGGCATTTTGTATGATATTTGATATTAATGTTATTTCACTGAAAACTTTTGATATATATGTTACTTTCTTAGTAACACCTAAATAATTGCAAATCATCTTATAGATTAAGTTTATCTGATTTTCAAGTTGTTGCTTAATTATTTATTGAACAACAAATATATTCCAAGTATCTGTTTTATGTCAGGCTTATGTGTGCTAGTAGAAATGCATAGATGAATAAAAAGTCCAAAAAAGTCTTTTTGAAGTAATAACAGTGACATAAGAGAAGACATACATGTAAATAAATAACTGATATATTCTATGACAAAGAAAAATACAAGATGTGATTAGGACTCAAGATGTGATTGGACAGTGCCAACATAGATTGTCTTACTCTGAATTCTCTATTCAGATGAATTGGTGGGTTCAGCTTGTGAACCCAAAGTTATACTAGAAATCCTTGTAAATGAAAAAATGTCATAAAAAGTGCTCGATGTCCAGAAATATTTTAGTAGTCTCCACCATCTTGTAATCCAAACAGACATGGAGAAGCTAAAACACTGCGTGTGTGTGTGTGTGTGTGTGTGTAAGACATCCCCCATTTTATTACTCAACAGCATTGATAAAATTTTTAGGTACCTTCTTTCTAGATTTATAACCATAAAGTAACAGCAGATCTGGTAATAGTTGTACAGCTGATTTGATCAATGTAGACAGATAATCAAACCAAAGAAAGTTGACCTTCATCATTCTTTTCCACGGTGGACTTTTCATTTAAGGTTATCGTTTTTCTAAAACATTGTTTTGGTACTCTGCAGATCAAAATGTGTTTGTATGGTTAGCATAAATAAGATTTGGTAAATAACCTGATTTTCTGGGAATTGATCCAAGTGAAACCTCTAATCTTTTGAAGCTCATCCCTTAGTGAGTCTTAGGGAGAACTCAGCTTTTTTGAAGTCCCACTGAAATATTTAGTGGCTTGCTTTGCTAATCCAAGGGAGACTTCAGGGCTACATTTAACAGAGAACAGATGGCTCCTTTTTAAATGTCCTTTGTGGTCATTATAATAATACATTCAAAAATAGCTAATCATGTCACAGTAGAGTATTTGGACACATTTGAAGATATTGGCCACAGTCACTATTTTTGTGTCAGTGCATCGAGTTCCATGTTTACTAGATAACCTGCAATCACCAAGGTATTCTCTCATTTCTCTTACAAGGAGATATGTCAGAATATGTGGGCTACTTTGTAGGTTAATATATTTTGTATATTTTAGCCCAGAATGGATAGCCAAAGCATAAAAATTACCTCTAGCAAAATGTTTTGTAGATTGTTTTTTTTTTTCAGAATCAGAGAAAAAAACCAGACTTTTTATAGAATCAGTTCAGAAAAGTCCAATGTTATTAGGAAAGCTATATATATATTTTTATGTTGTGCCTTCCTCAATGAAGTATATGAACAGATCCCGAATTAAGTTTGAAATTTTTTCAACATTCCCATCCCTAAAGCCTCAATTTTTGTTTACCTCAGTCACTTCAGAAGAAAATAACCAGTGTGATTTCCTGCTCCTCACCCCCAACCAGATCAGTCCAGTATTTGTACATTATAGTGGCAAAACCACTGCATGGCATGTTGTTAAGTTGCATTGTAGACTCCATGAAAAAGAGAAATTGAATTATTTCATGACAGTGGTATTTATTGTTAGCTTGATCCAATAAAAATGGAATTTCAACAACTCTAGCACTAGAATGGAATTTAGAGATTATAATCTAACTTCCATTATCTTAAGATTGAAGAAAATAAGGTCTAAAGAGTTTAAAAGAGAAGACTATGAAATTAGCAAGGTGCGCAGGTCACATGAACCAGATTCCTACAAGAATCAATGAAATAATGTCAGTTTGTGTAAGTAAGAAGAATAAGGAAAAATTATCAAAGAAAACCATAGTTTCAAATAAATGCTAACTTTTCTTGCATACCTCCTATGAGCCAAAGACTGCCGCATATTTTACCTACTTAATTTTATTTAAGCCACACAGCAATTATATGAGGAAGGCAGTGTTATTTGCCCCTTAACAGAGGAGAAACTGAGACATTGAGACTTTTATAACTTGCCTGAGAACAATTAGTAAGTCATGGAGGAAATATTTAAACCTGGGCATGTTGACTACAAAGGTTACATTTTTCATCATTATAGTGTTTTGTCATGTGATACCACAGGAGGCATGTAAGAATTTTCTTAGATTTCTCACTTCTCTATCTTAAAGAGATAAGAAGCTAAAAGTAGTCTATAAAATTTTCATTAAAGTGAAATTCTAGAGTCAAAATTCTGTATTATTTTTTTTTATTATTATTTCCAAAGGAAAAATCTTACATTTCTCTCCAAGTATTAGAAGCCACCTAGGGAAATCAATTTGTAAAAATCCCAGATTTGTTTTGTGTATAATTTGGACATCATTTTGATTTGAGAACCAGCCCTTTAAACTGTTTTTTCCTTCCTTCTGAACAGTGGCGTCACTTACCTCTTCTTCCTTCTTTGTCACTACTTGTTTACTGGATTGCCTTCACTTTCAGTGAGAACAGAAAATGTTGATATTTATCTCATCCAAAACCATAACACCTTCCAGACACTTCTAGAGGAAAAGCACAGTTTTAGGGTAGAAAACCGGTTCCTGATATATGTCCCTTTGAAATGAATGTTTTTGTACAGAGGAGTTATAAGCCTAATGTAGTTACACATTATACGGAAGGAAGAAGAGGAAGGGATTAATATCAACATGAGTTATAGAATAGGCTCAACAAAAGATAACATTAACCTTAAACACAATTCCCTAATCTTGTTTTAATTGGTGGAGACAGTGGTGAAATGCTTCGCTATTGTGAAGTGACTGAGCACATCTCTGGACAATTATTGCTTGTTGGTTCATTGCTGGTATTATTGTAAACAGCATGCTGTCCTCACTATCTGAGGATCAGAAATTACATTTTGTTTAGTCTGGTACCTTAATGTGTGTGTTTGATATTCAGTAAATATCAGATTTATTTAAGAAGAGATAATATTTATTTCGAGTCTGTTGCATACCAGATACTACTATACTAAGCACTTCACCTACTTTCTGCCATTTGTTGAGGTAATATTGAGGAAGATATTATTACCCCCATATTTGGGGGTTATTTGGGATTGGGATTTGGACCCAGTTCTGCCTGATTCCAGAGTCTACTTTTCACTATTGCTGTCTACCCACTCAAATTGCTTTTAGAACAGAGGGATATTTTTTAAATATTTCGCCAATTACCTTATTCTGTTAAGCCTTTAAGGTTCTTTGCATTTTAAAGGCATATGTTTTTTTAAAAAGACAAATTTCTTAACCTATCTCCTCATCTTAAAATGGGAATCATAATTAAAACAATTATTGAGGAGATTAAATGAGGTAATAAATGTCAAGCCCTCAACACAGGGCCTTGTACATAGCTTTCAAAAAATGATAACTATTGGTAGAAACTGTACTCCAGTGGTGTGCCTTCTTCCTGCCTTCCAGCATATCTACTACTACCCACTACCACCATCATCATGTTCTCCATCATTGCTTACCACTAGCTCTTTTTCTTTCTAGAATATCCTTTATGCTGTGGGCCATCCTAAAGTGATACACTCAGAAAAGCAACACTGGATTCTACAGTGTTGCTCAACCTTTGCCTCTCTGTCCTACATTGGCTTTCCAGTTGCCTTTGAAAAGAGCTAGGATTTTTATCCCATGTGCCTGACAGCAGGAAGTTCTGACCCCATTTTCTACTTCATGTGGCTTCTTCATTTATCTATGTATTTATTTATTAAAAAAACACATGTATGGAGGGTCTGCTGTATACCAGGAAAAACATGATGAACGTCCCAGCCTTCCAAGCCCTTCTACTGGGAGGTAGATATAAGCAAACAAAAGTTGTGATACAGAGTAAAAAATGGTCCCTAATGAGCCAGTACCAGTTGTTACGGAAGCACAGAAGAGGGGCACCGAAGAGCGCTGGGAGGCCAGAGAAGACTTCCTGAAAACACGACATCTGAACTGAGCCTAGAAAGAGTGAGTGATCCCTGGGTAGGGAGGAGCAGGGCCAGAGGGCTCCAGGCAGAGATGTTGCGAGCAAATGCAAAAATTCAGAGAGGAGAAGGAGCTCTGTGAGTTTGAGGAATTGCAAGTAGGTTAATTTCACTCTAGGACAGAGTGAAGAAAGCATGTGTTGAGAGATGAGACTGGGGAAAGATGCGGAGGCCAGATCAGGGAGGGCCTTCTCTGCCATTTGCAGGGGCTAGGACTTGATTCCAAAGGCCGAGAGGAGCCAGGGATAGTTTTAAGCTGGGAGTGCAGTGTAGGGGATGTATCTGAGTGGAAAATCATTTCGTTACTTTCATAAACACTAATCTTTGAGGGGCAGAAGGTGGAGTTCTAAACCTGAGGTCAATGGATGGTCTGTGGATGTTTAGAAAATGTGTAAACTCCCTGAAAATGTAGACAAAATTGTTAGTTGTATGTGTACGTGGGGGGGGGGCGCGAAGGGAGGAGAGGCAGAATCCATAGCTTTGTGAAACCTTGCAAAGACTGTGTTATCCAAAGAAAAGTTGGAAACCACTGCTCTAGGGACAGAAAGCTAAACGCTAACTTACAGAGCAGAAATTTCAGGTCTGCCACAAAGAGCCCTTCTAAAGTTAAAGAGTTTCTCTTTTAAGAAAAATTTCTCATTCCTTCCCCTGAATTACCAAACTCTTCCCACTCCGCCCTGACCCACTGACGTTATGTTCCTGGCTGCTCTCCCACCTAAATGCTGTTTCCTCGCTCATGGAACTGGTCCTCTGTGCCAACCCATAATAAGTGTCCACCCCAGAGGCTAAGAATAGATGCAGTGTCCTGGTGACTTGAAAATTAGGTAACATCTGAAGGATGAACTCTACAGTGACCACAAACTTCATTCTGATCATTTGAACCAAACAAATTATAAACATATGATCAGGGTTTCCCTGTAGGGTAAAGGAGGAGGTTCCGAGCAAGCAGAGAAAAATGCCCTATTAAGTAGAAGGAAAAGGCAGCTACTATTCGTAATTGCAAAGGACAAAGAAAAATACCAGTCCAAATAAAATCTTCTGTGTTTGCATGTTCCACCTTCCCACATTTTCCCAACCCCACCCCTCACCCCTAACAAGCCAGTTCCATCAGACAAGCTACAGTTCTCCTAGGCAGATAGGTTTGGTTCCATTGGTCTCTCCTTAATACATTTTCCTGGGTTTGTGTTGTGTTCTTCATCTTTTAGGTAGGTCTGTGACCTCGTGCAAGTCATTTTGTTAAGCTTTCTGGGCAGTGTCTTCATCTGGAAGATGAAGCTGGATGCTTTTTCAGCTGTCACAGTTTGTAGTGGTGGCTGGAGTGGAGGGTGATTGTAAACAGATCTCTTGATAGCTGTTTCTCGTTCCCAACTCACCAGTCCCTTCCAAGGATTGCTGGGTACTTTCTCGAAGGCATTTTATCAATTTCACATAAGCAGTTCCTTAGCCAGTACAGCCAAATAGGGCAAGGATCAGGAAACTCTATCCACGAAGGGCCAGATAGTAAATATTTTAGGCATTGGGGTCCATGAGGACTCTGCCACGGCTCTTCAGCTCTGTCATGCATGGGAAGGTGGCCCCAGACAACACGGAAATGCACGCGCATGGCTAGGTGCCAGTAGAACTGTGGTTACCAAGAAAGATGGCAATCTGGGTTTGACCGGTCGTGCCACAGTTTGCGGACCCTTGAGATGGACGACAAGCAGCCTGAAGACAGGAGTGTTTCATCCCTTCAGTCTTTCAGTTTGAAAGTTGTTTCCTGGACAATTTCCTGATAATTGTTTTTTTGTCATTGTTGCCATGAAGGGCAAGAACAGTTCGATTATTTTAGCCCCACACAGCCACCTCACTCTCTGTGCCCCAAATAAATAACTTTAGTGGGGCTGCCAGCTTGCAGGGAATCTGAAACAGTTCAGGCAACTTGTTTCTCAGGCGTAGAGATAAATAAATGGCTTCATAAGTAGACAGTTCAGAAGATGAATAGCCTGGAGGAACAGTTAAGCAGTTAGTTCATGGAGACAGGCAAAGAAGAGGGAGAGAGAGAAGAGCGGGGAAGAAAGATTGAATAGCAAACCAGTTTATGAGATCTACTGTACAAACTTGCCCAGCTGGGTACTTTATCTTGAATTTGCTTTGCAAATTGCAGATGCCGAGCTCTGGAAGCCAAGAAAAAGAAAGGGCAGTCATCCCACGCCAAAATACTCTCGTGGATCCCAAGTAACTTACATTACTTCATTTTTGTGGGGGGAAAAATCATTATATATCCCCCTTCCAAAATAAGAAAAACAGAGAGCCATTTTACCCAGATGCCCGGAAGAAGACAAATATTTTTTAGAGTGTTTTTTTTTTTTTTTAATATTAAGAGAACAATACCTGCCTGGTAACTTTGCTTGCTTTGTGAAATGAACGAGGTCACAGTGTTCAGTCCACAGAACTGTTTTAACAGTAAAAATGGCTGAGTTCAATGAGTCTTAATATCTCAACATACTTCAATGAAACCGGGGATATTTTTGTTTGCTGCTTGAAGACATGTCTAATTGGACCCTATTCTAACTTTTGCTGAAATCAATCCTGCTTGACAGAGCCTTTGCATTCCATTAAATGGAAGAAAGTGGTAATCACAGTATTTTTATTAGTTAACATCTTTTTGAAAGATCCCTCACATATTAAGCATGGCTTACAAAGACATTTTATCAAAGTAAAACCCAGTGGCCAGGACTGTCCTCCAATGTGTGGTACTAAGAGTTACAAGATTTTTTATTTTTCCTACATTCTCTTTAAATTTTGATCCCTGACATTTTAAAGAGGTCTTGGTGAATGAGCTGCTAGGGCTAGAATAGTGGAATTTATTTCTAACTGTACAATTTGGACATTTTTTCAAAGGGACTTCAACCTGGCTTTGAGAGAAATAGTTAATAACAGGAAGAACAAGTCATTTGTCCCCTAAAGAAAAGGGTGCCCATTTACAAGAGTTCAAGTATCTCCTTAATTTTCTGCCAGGTCTTCGAGACACATGTTTTGCCTCCTTGCTGAGTTAGCACTTCCCATAGTAATCTGTGGACAAAATACTAAGCAACAAAGTAACAAATATGGGAAAGCATTCTTTTACCATGCTTTCCATACATTAAACATGCTTCTAGCTTCCGATGAACGTAAATCAACCTCACACACTGCCACTTACCTTTGGGCAAACAGCTTTGGTCATCACACACCTGATTTACCAATGGTTTTCTAGCATCCTTGAGACCATTCTGGAAGATATATTTTCCATCAGTAGTCCAGCTGGAAAACTTGAAAGTATAGACAAGCTGCAGGGTTTTTTCAGCAGGCTGCCTGGACTCTGATCCCCAAGGCCTAGAAGAATGCATAATGCATAGTAGATGCTCAACAAATATTTGTTGAATAAATGAATCAGGTAGAGTGAAGATAATAATTCTAAAGACATAACTTAATTATTGGCAGAACTTCATTAGAAGAATACAGGTATGCTTTCATTGGCCTGGTAGTCCTGTGCTGGTGAAAAGAAGGATCAAGAAGCTTTAACCATATCTCAGCGCTGGCGTACTACTCTAACTCAGTGGCTTACCTAATACTATAACAGGACTTTAAACTCTTAAATACACACACACACACGCACGCGCACACATGTGCAAATGTGAAAAACTAAGTGCGTATTAAATGTAAATTTATATTAAATCCCAGGAGGATAGGATCAGAAGCCTATTTTGTAGGTTAGCATCAAATACTGTAATTTTATTGGTAGAAGGAGAAAATACACACACACACACACACACACACACAAAATGAAAGATCATTCAGGTTCATGATTTGAACCAATCATATGGCTGTTATTAGCTGCCAGATCAGCCTTTAACTCCAGTTTCTCTAGAAAACTGGGTTTTCTGTCATAAAAGACTGCTTCAGTGGAAATGGCCTAAATCATTCACAATCTCTCTCTCTCTCTCTCTCTCTCTCTCACACACACACACACACACAGACACTCATCTACAGGCTGAGGATGTGCCATTTTTACCATGGTCTTCATGAGCTTTAAGGAGACCATGCGTGTTGAAATAGAACCAGACTGATTTCTATAAGGCCACGTTCTACATGGGCTGAGCGGAAGGCAAAGAGTGAGGCTGAATATGGAAATCAAACCCAGCGCAGCAGAGCATATTTTTCTTTCAAAATATTTTATGTACTGAAGTTTGCACAACATCTTGGCAATGACAGCAAGCCTGTGTAAGGAGGTGTTTCGTGTTTCATAGCGAACATAAGGGCAAAAAAGTGTAGCACCAGCCAAATATTACTTCAATCATGCAATGAAAGAATGTGCATGGTGGAGTACATGGTAAGGCCCACGGGCCAGAAGCTACAAGGCTTAAAAATCTTGTACAGAATTCCAAAAGAGAGCTTATCTCTTATTTTTATATCTTTTGGTATTGTGAAGGGATGAAACTAAATTTAGTTCCATCCATCTGTTTGATTAGAGAGAGAAAGAGATGTAGTTGCATTTTCTTGGTAGGCAGATCTTTTCTAAATCTTAGAGGAGGCTAGTTTTCCAGATTTCCCTGGAAATTAATTTGAAGTTCACCAATTTTGCCAACACTAAGCATTCTGCCCACCTCTTTCTCTTCATCTTTCCCCTTTCTAAATAATTTTTTAATCTCTAGAAAATCTCTAGAAAAAAATAGAAAACTGCCTAGCATATTGTAGATATTCAGTAAAATTTATCGGAATTCATGAATGGACGGATGGATGCACAGGTGACTAGATTAGGCATTAGAAGATCTGGATTTTAATCATAAAGCTGCAGTAGGTATCATACCACCTAATGGAAATTGTTATGCATTGCTTTTTCCTGCAGCAACTTTGAGTGAGGATGTCCATGGGGGTATGTGATGTGTGCCTCTTAGATTCCCAGATAAAGGATAAGCCAGAGATCTTATCTTCAAGTGCCTACATGAGCCAGGCAAGTGATAGAAATGAGGGAAATGGGCAGATATAATAAAATAAGAAATAGTGGGGACTATGGCCCACTGGAGGGCACAACTTGTGTTTAAAATATGATGGGGGCATGGAGTGTGCTCAGAGCAGGGAACCTGAAGAAATGGCCCCTCTGTTTATAACACACCCAACAGGAATCTGGGTTCGCTGTGACAAGGGGCACAAAACGTGTGGCCTTCCTATGAACAGACACCCTACATGTGTCCCAACCTGCATCTCCACATGGCTTCTGGATAGGACCAGCAGCCTAAGGCTTTGTAGGCCTCAATCCTGGAGGCGGAAGCCCTGGGAGTGAGCGTGGGAGTGAGACATGGGCTGGAGGGTCAGAACAGCCCCCCACCCCCACCCCCAGGAACTGAGCTGCAGCACTGGGCCTGGGAAGGCGCCACCTGGGAGCCACTGGTACAACAGGTTTTCCTGGCTGGACGCAGACGTTTATCATCCTCCCGCACTGAGGTACCTGGAATACAAGAAGATCCCCAATAGCAGCCCAGTGGAGTATGAATTCCTCTGGGGTCTGAGAGCCTTCCACAAGACCAGCAAGGTGGGTGTGCTGAGATTCATCACCCAGCATCAGAACCAAGATCCCGGGAAGGGAAAGCTCATTTCTTAGAGGCTGTGGATGATGCGTTCAAGATGATGGATGTGGATATGGCTGAGGAACATGCCAGGGCCCAGATGAGGGCCCAGATGGACATCGGGGATGAAGCGCTGATTGGATGGTGGAGCTGGGATGACACACAGGTGGAGCTTCTGACGTGGTATTAGGATGGAGATTTTAGCAATCGCTGGGCCGGGGTTCCCTTGGCTTTCTGGGCTAGATACCATCAGTAATTCTGAATGGCAACCGTGCCAACTGGAGAGGCACCAGGAGAGCTGGCATCAGCCGTGGCTCCAGTGGGGGGGCCAGCACCACATTCTTGATGGGCCCAGCACCAGCTCCATCATCCCCGCCAGAAATGCTGCCAGAGCAAGTGCCAACTTCTCCCAGATCCATCAGTGCTGATGACCTGCAGCAGTCACTCACCAAGCCAGAGTGCCTCCTCAGACTCCTTCTTATAACACAGCACTAGGGGCACCTTCTACCTGCCTATCCAAGGTGGCACGCAAGAGGAAGCTGTCTTCGCCCTTCCTGCTTTCGTTGTGTGCTTTTGTCCTGTTGTCATGTTCTTGGTATCAGTATTATATTAAAGTTGCAACCTTAAGAAAACAAAAAAATAAATTAAATAAAATATGGGAGCTAAACACACCACATCTGCAATCCAAATACACTTACGGCATAAGCTTCTTAACAAACATAATTGTTTCTAGAACATCTCTGCCATATGCAAAATAATAAAGGAAGAAAGAAGAAAAATAGTAATTGCTAAAATGTAATCGAGTACCTACAAAGTGCTTAGAACTGTTCTAAATTTCATCTGGTTTAATTTTATGTCATTAATATAATTACTTCTGTTTTACAAATGAAGAAATTAATTCACAATACTTAGTAAGTGTATATTGGCTGCTCTATTAATAAATAATTGGATGTTAAGAAATAAAAACTAGCACAGAAAAAAACAACATATCAGGGCCCTGAGCCAAACCCCTAACCCTGATGAAGGAAGCACCCTCCAAAAGAGCTTCCATCAGAGAATGGCTCTCAGCTCCTCTTCCGACATCTCCAGGTAGGAGGATGAAGGTCATTCCCCGAGCCCATCAGTAGCTCACTCTCCGCAATGTAACTGAGACCTCGGCATTTCTGATAGAGTCGACACAGAACAGCTCTGTGCCATCTGCAAGGCCCGTCTCCCTTGTTTCGCAGTCAACAAACAAAACAGACTCCTTCTCCTGTGTGTGGATATAACGCTAACAATTATGAGCAGCCGTCGCTTATTAAGTGCTAACTCTGTGCTTAGTGTTATTGGCATTGTAGCATCTCCTCTCATTCTCACAAGGATCTCATGAAGTCAGTACTGTTCTTGTGCCCATTTTACAGATAAGGACATTGAAGCTCATGGAGGTAAATTAACTTTTCCCAGATCACACAGCCAACAAGTGCCAGAACTGGGATATGAATTCCAGTGGGCTCATCTGCAGAGCTCATGATCTTGTGATCGTGCAAAGAAGACTGAGAAGCAAAATGCATTGAGTTTTTGTGTATGTTTGTCAACCAGTTTCTTAAAACATGAAATCCTCTTTTCACACACAGTCTTGGCACTAAACTTCAAATTATTATATCCTAGAAAAGAGCAGATGGTTTCTATTCTGGTTGAGGGTGGAGAGTGAAGGGCCAAACACTGCCTCCACTATATTCTCTCTCACCTTGATTTCCTCTAGCATCACTGTTGGTCATCTTTACTCTTGTCTGACGCCCCTCCTCCTGCCCCCCGTTTTTCCCTGTTGCAGGCTCTGCTTTGCTCTCATTCATCTGGGCGGACCAGAGATTAAACACTCAGTCCTCCAGGTACTCCCTTCTCTACCTGCCCTCCAAGAGCGCTCGACACACAGATCATCCACTGCCATTGTGTTAATGACCCTCATGTGCTTGTCTCCAGGCCCATATCCCTAGCGGCTTGTAGGACATGTGGGGTGAGCATTTTCCCCCAAGAACCAAGATGGATTTAACTCTGAGAGAACTGACTGGGCATTGTGTGCAGAGGTGTCAGAGGATGGTTATTTAAAACTGCACGGAGGATGTGTCCGCTTCAGAGATGGCTCCCGTTATTTTTAGGTAACTGGTGAGGAGGACCGCCCCCTCCCAGACCCCACAGCCTGCCCTTCTCCCCACCACACTCCCTTCCACGTGCCTGATTGAGGGTGTTCACCCATGCAGAGGGTGTTCAATCAACATGTGCTCCATGGGCAGGTGGGTCTGCACAGTTTAGAAGCATGAGCACCTTTTTCCTCAACATGTCTGATCCTAGCTGAGAGACAACAGGTACAGTGATTGAGAAAGAATTCTGAAGTCAGACAGACCTGGCTTCAAATCTTCCTCAACTACTTGTGTGATCTCTCAGCTCGGTTTTCTCATCTGCAAAATTGGGACGATATTATTAGTTCTTGCTCATTGTTTCGTTGGGAGGATTAAAAATGTGGTCAATCACATAACACATTGAGGACAGGGCCTGGCCTGTAATAAGGCTAAGTGCCTGGTCATCTTTAGGATTATTTTGTATCCCTTTGCTTTTGAGGTCGTTGATGAGCTCTGTAGCCCCAAGAATTACTAAAGCAAGGTCACATTTCCTACTTCTCCAGGCTGTGGACTTTTTTTTAAAGCATAGCACATAACTAAAGAAAAAGAAGGAGATAAAAGGGAAGAGACTTTCCACAAATGGAGTATATACAACTGCTCATCAGGCATCATGAGAGTTGCTTTATCTTTTTAATGTCTTGTAACTTCACACAGTCCAGATGGGGAATGAAAGTTGGATTTTATTGCTCCCACATGCCAGTGTTTCTCAAAGAGCATACTCTGGACCAATGAGTATTAGAATTTCCTGACCAGGGACCCAGTCTATAGCCTCGGAATTTCTGGAGCAAGTCCAGAGCATCTGTCTCCCCAATGAATATCATCAAAATGTGAGGACCTTTGACTTAGTACTTGTATCATATCTAAGACTTGATCCTGTATTTTCTTGTATTTTTACATATAAGCATGTCATTTCTTCCCTAACTAGATACATTCTTCAAGGTGGGAAGAGTTCTTGTAACCCCAACTGTGTACAGCTAGAGTTTTCTAAAGTTCTTGTAACTCCAACAGTGTCCAAGCCTGCACATGGCATTGGGAATTCATGAAAACGTTTGGCTAGGTTTAGCTTTCTGCCCTGCAGGGTCAATGCCTTAAGACTGATAGAGACCTTGGGGCCCTGGGTGGCTCAGTCATTAAGCAACTGCCTTTGGCTCAGGTCATGATCCCAGGATCCTGGGATCGAGCCCCACATCAGGCTCCCTGCTCGGTGGGAAGCCTGCTTCTCCCTCTCCCACTCCCCCTGCTTGTGTTCCCTCTCTTGCTGTCTCTCTCTGTCAAAATATAAATAAAATTAAAAAAAAAAAAAAAAAGATTGGTAGAGACCTTGAGTTAGAATGGCAGTTCACCAATACCCAGTATTACTACTATACAATGTTGAGTTTTTAATCTATGCTTTCTCATTGTCGGTTGGGTGTGCTTTTACTGATTGATACACTGAAATTCCTGACTTCCTGACCAGGGAGCAAAATTGACAAGTCTCTGAAAACTAAAGTCCCTTCCAGGTTTCAGAATGTTTGTAAAACAGAAACTCACAGGTCTTCCCATCTTAACACAGAAAGCTGGGCCCCTCCTGACCAAAATGGTTATTCAACTTTTGAACATATGCCTTAAAACATAATTTTCGTTGCAGGATCAGCAATGATCTGTGCTAGCTTTAAGGAAAAGGAAGAACTTGTTACTTTATGATGTGTTTGTTCCTGAGCAATTGAGAGGTTTGCCATACGTTTTTATGGTCGTTTTCTTTGAGGTTCCATAAATGCCTTCTGGAATGTGGAGGTTCCACCATCAGAGTCATATGGGAGCTTTTCTAGTGCCCTAATGTCATTAACCCAGCTGCTTTGTTTGCTATAATACGCATTGATTTCTCCTACATTTGAAAGGCAATTCTCTGATCTCCAACCCATTTAACCATGTTTGATCTCAACAAGATGAAAAATGTTTGGAATCTAAGCTTATGATCTTTGTGCTACATTTTTCTTCTTTTAATTACAGTAGCTTCCCCTTCTTACCCCCTTCTCTCCTTTAGGATCAACACTCTGTGGTAGGCCAGAACACAGGCCCCAGTCCAAGTCCCAACCCCTGCTCAAATCCAAACACCGGAAGTGGTTATGTGAACTCCCAGCCATCACTGTTGAATCAGCAATTGATGGGAAAGAAACAGACTCTACAGAGGCAGATCATGGAGCAGAAACAGCAGCTTCTCCTCCAGCAGCAGATGCTGGTTGATGCGGTAAAACTTTCTCCTAATTTCTACTACACGTACCTATTAGCCTAACAGAGGGAATTAATTATTTTCCCTTTCTGGTCACTGCCTTTTTCTCTGTGCCTGCTTAGGTGAGAGCAACAAGAGTATCCTGGCTATAAGAGAAGCTAATTCTATACCTAAGTTAAAGTGCTGCAGGGAAAAAAAAAAAAAAAACACTTGATTTACCAGCTGGTGGACAGTTGGAATGCATGGCACCCCACCTAACTAGCCCTGCCCAGCCCAGGAATGTTAAGAACCACCAGCATGGGTGTTTGAATCAGGCAAAAGGAGCCATTTTGGGGCTATAGCCCCGAGGAGCAGAAATCGTGGACAGAACTTTAATCGACTTGAATTCAAACTGATTTTAGAGATAAAAGGAGTTTCCAAAACAGTTGTAAAAGCCAGCATGGGGTTTCAAAACTGAAAATTTGACTTCCAAAATAAAGCATCTCAGAAGGGGGGATGTTTTTAACGAAAACTGAGGATATATTTCCAACTTTCACCATAGTTAACTGGTCTTAAAGAAAGGCAAGATGGTTATTTCCCCAGCAGGACCCGAGCATTAGCCCTTCTTCACTGTTATCTGCTCTCCCTTCCGCGTCCTCAGACATACACTCAGGCACAGGTTCAAACCCCCCTGCCTCCGAACACCAAGCCCATCTCCAAGTTTCATTCTCTCCCTTTAGACAGTTTGGCAAATGAAAGAAAAAAGGGGCAAAGTTAACCATCTCCAAGTTGATAGAGTCACGGTACACAGAGATGTGAAAAACAAAACAAAACAAAAAATGTTTATACTCAAGGAGCTTTGTAGTAAAAGTCAGAAATCTAGGATGTGGTAAGTGCTATCATTCGTTCGGTAAATATTAGTGAATTTACGCTGAGAAAATGGCTATAAATAAGATAGACCGTGTCTTTGTCCTTAAGGAGCTTAGAGCCCACAAGGATGTGAAATACAGGTAATTGGAAGGCAGGTGATTAAATGCTGTAATGTAGTGAGTACTGGAAATGGTTTCAGAGAGGAAGTTATGTCTACTGAAGATCTGAAGGTGAAGTAGGTGATGGGAGAAAGAGGAGGGGAGTGTTCAGGCCAGAAGAACCAGCATATTCAAAGACTCAGAGACAATAACGTATAATGATGTAGTAGATGGAAGTAGAGGTTAAGGAAGTAATAGGCAAGGAGACCAGAGATGAGAGGCCCTAGGGTAGAGCTTGATAAATTCACACTGTCTGAAAAGCAAGGGAGAGGACTTTAAGGATTTGAAACAAGGAAGTGCTAAACTCAGATTTGCATTACAATAAAGGTGTGAACAGAGGAAGAGAACAGGTAATGGAGGAAAGATAACATCCATCCTGGAGAGATTAAAGAAAGTCTCCTAGAAGAGGTAAAATTTGACTTTGACTTTGACCTTGAAGACTGTTGGATTCTGATGGATAGACTAGGTGAGGAGGGGCCAACAAAAGGTACAGCCCAGGTGTATATTTGTTGATGGGCCTGAGACTATATTCTAAAATATTTAATACAAGATGAAAAGTGTAAATAGGAACATAATCATTATTTTTGAGGAATGACAAATGGAGTAAGTTTGGAGTCGAGAGCAGGAGAGAAGATATAGTTAGGGATGAATAAGGAATAGTGAGCAATAAGTGTACAGGTGACCTTGAGTACTGCCCTAAGGTACCAGGTATAGGGGTGTCAAGGACTCGATCACAAAGCAACACAACCAATTTCTTCTACAAATCTTCTGTAAGTTTTGGAAACTCCAGCTGTCCCACCAACTCCCTCCCTTTTTTGATCTTCATCAGCTAAATAGCTCAGAAACGAGGGCGCTGGGAGAGAAAAACATGCAATCTCCGATTGACTCTCATTATTCCCATCAGTACTCCTGTGTTGAATTATAACATGCAGAGGTCGAATTTCTGGATTTTCAGCTCTGATTAAAAGGCAAGGAAACGTGCCCCAACGGTCGTGTCCTGGCGCTGGCCAGACTCTCACTGGGCCCCAGTTGAGTCACCTCTGGGACAGTTGCAAAGGGCAGTGGCATAAGCTGTGAGAGATGAATGAGAAATGGGACTGCTGTTTTGTGCTTTTTACAAACCACTCACATTGGTCTTTGTTTGGACGCCATTGAGGGTGCCTGTGCTTTTTAGCATATCCAGGAAGAAACAGTCTTTGATCTGGCTTTACATTATCATATGCTAATGTAGTCATTTCCAATCAGTTGGCAAGGCCAGAAAGGCGCCTAAATTGAGACATTTTCTCATGAAAGTGCGTTATCCTTACTCCCCGTTATTCTCCCACCAATGAAGCCCAAAGAGGAAAGACGAGTCATGAGTAACACGATGGGCGTCATGATAACCAACACATTTCGTGCACCTTCTGTGTGCCAGGTGCCATGCCAAGCTTTCACAGAGGTAAAGGACTGGTCCTTACAATCGGAGTTATGAGGGAGGTCCTAGAATTATCTACATTGCACATTTTGAGATGGCAAAACTGAAGCAGGACCGATAAATGCGACAGAGATTATTTCTATAGTAGGTTTTCAGGTTATTGGGTTGAATTATTGGGTCCGAGATGAGACATTAGTTGAGAAGTTCAATTTCCTGTAGTCTCAGGGATGGCCTGTGAGTTTACGCTTACACAGAAGGGGACTGTCATCCTCTTGCATGGAATGGGAATGGGAGCAGCCCGCATTCCCTGTCACAATCGGGTCTTTGCTACCTCTCAGCGTGAAGTGACAACAGGGCCTCTCCATGATAGTCCTTATACCAGGCCGTTAAATCTAACTCATGTGCGAGCAAGTAGTTCAAGAAACTCAGGTGTCCAGAGATGTGTTGTTAACCCTTGGAGCAACCTAATTTAGGCCTCAGGGAAATAAAAGGTCAGTAAGTAGATTGAATATACATAAAAATAAGTTCAGATTTGAGATCTAGTCTTTAGTGGGGAACCAAGAGCCCGACCCTCTCTTCTCTGTTTCTCTCTCTCTCTCTGTCTCCGTCTCTCTCTCTCTCTCTCTCTCTCTCTCTACACACACACACACACACACACACACACACACACACACACACCCATGGACAAATCCTGTTTTCTTCAGTATAAACAGCAGAAACACCTACTTACATAAGAAAAAATGATAGAAAAAATGATAGAAATTCTTCTCTTTTGAAAAAGAGAAGAATTCAGAAAGTCCCATGCTTGGCAAAAAAATCAAAACTGTCAGCTTGCACAATAGTTTACAATAGGCATGGTTGAACATCACCACATTTGGGTTCATGGAACATCTCAAGCTGTTTCTTAAACATTTAGGGTTTGGGCAAAACCATAAAGACTTTCACCAACCACTTTTTTCCTTAATTTGTAAACCCATATTTAAAAGAAATGTAATCCATATGTTTCTGATTCATTTACACTTAGCTCATCAAAATTGTGTTTCATACGAATTACTTGATGCCCCAAAACCCCTGTGAGTCTTTCAAGTTTTTTTCTTAGAACCAAAATTTGAACTTGGTTTGTTGTTGTGTTAAGGTCCTTTTTTTTTCCTTTGTAGTAGATTTGTTCTACTTTGAAAGTTTGGAATTTGATGGGAAACTGAGAAATACATGGTTCAAATGGGATCTAAGTTGGCCAGTGCACATTTGGCCTCCATCTAATTTATCCATCTATCTTTACACAGTTTTCTTTTCTATTTATTGACTTTTCTATAATTATATTGTTCTCTGTCTACCTATGCCAGTTATGTTTATCTTTGAAAATGGAGGTTGCTTTGGGGTGCATACAAAGTTGCAGTAAAGCAATTCTAAAAACTTCCTGATCCACGTTGAGGAAAAAAAAAAAAAGCAGTCCCTGATTGTCCAGATGGATATGACACTTGCAGCGAGGCCATTTTGGTTTTTGTCAGATGAACGAATACCAACCTCAGATGGGATTACTCTGAGACCATGATAAAATGAGACAAAATAAGGCCACTTCATAATTTTATCTAAATACAGACACAAGGTCACTCTGTAACCCACAAAATACCAACCCCTCCTTTTGCTAAATGAGCAACGGCTACTTCTTTACTCAATAATGGAATCAACCTCACTTTGACAGCTTACAGCCTAGAACAAATCATTGCTTCCTTAGACCCTCCCTAAATCATCCAATCAATGCCCAAATCCTAGGATAGGTTCTTTCTAACGCTCTAGTGCTGAGACACCCCAGTGTCCCCCATGCTGCAATGAGTAATAAACCCAGCAGGTGTGTTCCTGGTAGTCTTCGGCTAAAGGCGTTGACAATATAAAAAGAACGTACCCATTTCCTCTCTTAGCTCCCAAACTGACCTCCTCTAGAGATCTAAAGGTGGCTGATTCTGGAAGGAAGAAAAGAAGGGGACCTGGGAAACTGCTGTGCTTTGAGAATGGGGCACAGAGAAACAGAGAAGCAAGTATTGTATTGTGTGGCAGGGAAAGGGCCAGAGTCTTTGACTCAGGATTCGATTTCTGTTCTACTGCTCTGATCTTTGGCAAGTTACTTGGCCTAAGGAAGCTTCCATTTCTTCATCTATTAAGTGGGAATAATCACACCTATTTCAAGCGTTATTTTAGAGGGGGGAAAATGAGGTAATAGGTAATAAGGCCCCTACCAATACCTGATAGGATATCTGCTGGCATCTTCTCTTATCTGGGGTTGCCAGACTTAACAAATAAAAATATAGAGTTTCCAAGTGTCCTGTATTTTCTCTGGTAACCCTACTCCTATGCCTTCCACACTCCATGGGACCAGAATTAAATAATAGGTACCAAAGCATATCAGGTGTGCTACAAAATAAAACTAGAAACACCATCTCAAAAATCACAGGAATTTAGCTCTCACTGAAATCTAATGGCAAAATAAAGAAAATGAGATTAGTTGCTAGACCCAAAACACACATTGAGTGTTGAGGAGAGGTAGAAATTATACTTCCACGCAGGAGATTTATTGAAATTGAAAAGACCAGTTTCTGAAGTAACACTAGTATATAAGGTGTATGATTTGCAACAATGGCTGCAAAATTTTTCTTGCAGTCTTACTTTTTTGAATGACAGTCTATAAATGTTTACAAGTGAGAAAGTAAGCATGCAACTTAACGTGATTTCATTTGTATATTCAAGGAGAAGATTGCTCCGCAGGATCAGATAAATAGACATTTGACAAGGCCACCACCAGATTACAAAGACCAAAGAAGAAACACGGGCAATATACAGCCAACTGCTGCTCAGTATTCTGGTGAGTAGTCTTAAAAATCAGTTAAAAACGGGGCACCTGGGTGGCTCAGTCAGTTAAGCATCTGCCTTCGGCTCAGGTCATGATCTGGAGTCCCGGGATCGAGCCCCGCATCGGGCTCCCTGCTCAGTGGGGAGTCTGCTTCTCCCTCTCCCTCCAGTTCTCCCTCTCCTTCTCCCTCCGCTCCTCGCCCCCGCTCATGCCCTCTCTCTCTCTCTCGCTGTCTCTCTTTCTAATAAATAAATAAAATTTTTAAAAAATCAGTAAAAATCATAACTGTCGAAGAAAAAAACTGTTCCGTTTTTAACATTTCCTCCTCTCCCCACCTCATAGGGAAATGTAGCATCTTTCTTAGATCCTGCGCTAGCTCCCATTTAGCTTGCAGATCAAGACCAAAGTTGAGTGGTGTTTAGTCTTTTCATCATTTCTTGCCAATTCTTGTCCTCTATTCATGTATTTCACCGCCCTTCGAAGTACCTCTGAGGGTTCAAGAGAGCTTCAATATTTTCTAACTCCTCGGTTCCACCATTCTCCTCCCAGCAAGGTACCCTGACCCAGATCATGGAAGGTAAGCCGACATCCTTCCCTCTTGGCACTTGCATAAAGCCCGATCCTCTTGTCTCCACTTGTCCTCAGTGCGGCGGAAGGACACGATGGAGGTTCATTGGGAACATGGCTTCTTACACCATGGCCTATCAGTGGGTTCAGAGGAGGCTAGGAGCCTTGGAAATACTATACAAAATTCAAGGTGGATGTTTGGGCTTTTCTTTTCCCATTCATATAAAAGAGTCTCAAGGATTGCAGTCTCAGGCTGATTAGGTGGCTGTACAGTGTTGTCAGGGGTCAAGGCTTCTTCCATCTCCCTACTCCACCGTCTTTCACATGGAGCTTCCACCCTAAGGGCTGCCCTGTGGCCACCACACCACCATCCTTCATCGTATTCCAGGTAGAAGGATGAAAGAAAGGAAGAGGTAAAATGCCCTCCCAAATGAGTCAGATTCTCTTTTTAGAAGAGGTTTCTTGAGGGGCACCTGGGTGGCTCACTTGGTTAAATATCTGCCTTTGGCTCAGGTCATGATCTCTGGGTCCTGGGATCGAGTCCCACGTCGGGCTCCCTGCTCAGGGAGTCTATGCCTCTCCCTCTCCCTCTGCTTCCCCCCCCCTTGTGCTCCCTCTCTCTCTCTCTCTCTCAAATAAATAAATAAAATCTTTAAAAAAAAATAAAATAGGTTTCTTGTAACTTCTACTTCTAGCCAAAATTTACCTAGTAACTTCTGCTTCTAGCGAAAATTTATTCATCTGGACCCCTCCATCACTGAGGAAGTTTGGGAAATGTGGTTTTTCAGCTTGGCACATTGCTGCAAAATCAAGGGTCTGTTTCTAAGGGAGACAGGGAGGTTGGATGCTTGGTAGGCACCTGCGAGTTCCTTTCACAGTGCACATGGGCTTCTTCCTAAGGGAGGGATCCTTGGCATCCAATTGCCGACCCCCAAATGGATAAGAATCAGTACTCTAGAGTATTGTACTTCCCATGTCTTCTGAGAATGAAATAACCAACAAGCGCAACACAAACTCTTTTATCATTTTTTATTTTAATCTCAGTGCAGTAATAGTCACCTTGCCCAAATTGTTAATATTAGAGATGATGTATGAAAAGTACATGGAACAATTTTTACCACATATTCGGGACTTCTAAATATTAACTGTGATTACTATTTTGTGACCTTTATGGAAATTCTCTCTATTGTGGTTGTTTAAAACTATTGCTCTCCTCTTAAAAACCTTCTCAGGGCTTATTGTCAAAATAGAGGGCACCTAGAGGGAATGATTTTTAAAACCTCTAAATTTTTTTCTCATAGCACTTTCATAGTGTCCATTCCCTTCCCGTGAAATCCTTAGATACCGAGATGCTGTTGCTTACCCTCATTGGCTGTCTGTCAACTCTTTACTGTTCCAGCATCTCATACCCGACTCTGATCCCTCTTTATCAAACTCTTCCTGCCCTCCCAGTGCAGGGCTTGTCTGGACATACAGGGAGATACAAGAGACTGTTCCTGCCTTCAAGGGGTCTATAGTCTAATGGGAGACATTTTAAAACAAATAGCAAGGACTTGAGCCCTTCGGGGTAGCTCGAAGCTAACCATGCTAGCTATCCCCAAACCGTTCTGGGGTTCCCTAGAGCTACAACCACAGCCATGTTCTTCTCCTACAGTAATGTTCTGATATTTCTGTGTGTGTCTAATTCTCCTTCCTTAGCATTTCTGATTCTCTGGGCATCCCTGCATCTGTGCAGGGAGAGTACTTTAAAAGAGTATCTTTCTGCAAGTTATATATTTGCTTCAATCTCTCATTTACTCATTCATTCATTCAATATAAATCAAATACCTACTTTGCACCATCCACTAGACTTTTCTCTAGGACAGTGAACCAAACAGGCAAAAATGCTTTCCCCCGTGGAACTTAATCATCCACCAGACACTTACTTTTTATCTTTCTGACATTCCATTTTTGCTTCTCAAGATGTCTTCCCATGATGACTTTCACCTCCCTGAGTCAGGAAGATTTTAACATGTTGACTAATCACTATCTGATACGTGATACGCCTCCCTATCTGGCAGCCTATGATTCATGGTTCCACTTTGAGGTTCCATGGATTTCCCAATACAGAAGCTTTAAGTGCTAAGTGAAAACTTCAAAGAGCAAATCCTGCTGGAAAGAGCAGGCTGGAGTATCAGGCGAAGCTCAGTGAAGGAGCTTAGACTTTGGCCTGAGCTTTGAAGGAAAAGTAGGGTTCGGGGAGTTAAGGGCATCATATGAAAGGGACATAACATGAGCACAGGTGGCTCATGGTATGTGGATAACAATGCAATAGTAACTATACCTCCTGGAATGGAGGGCTTTCTACATGGAAATCATCACTGGAACATGGACACCTTGAATTCCAGATGTTTAAAGAGATGGGAATTTTCCCTTTGGACAGTTGGGGGCCACTCATGGAAGCTTCTTGATGGGGATGATGCGGATGAATAACTGGACATGATTTTCATGGCCATAGGTGTGGAATATTAATCTAGCAGCCATATATAGGATTCATCCACACTTTCTTATTTGGACCCTGAGGTAACCAGTAGCCTGGATTTCACAATAGCTGATTAATCAAGGTTCTAGCCTTTGGTCTTGGAACAGAGTAGAGCTAATTCAAAATGAAAGGAAGATTGACCATCACCTCCCCTCAATGACTCCAGAAGAGGAATAAAGTAAAACCTAAAAACCAGAGCCATTTTACCGTAGGCTTTTTCTCTGTAATATGTAAACTCTTGACCAAGGGATGACCTAGATGATACTTCCCTCCAAAAGCTGTCTTCCTCCTTTTATATAAGATGCTGTAATGGTGGTTTCTCTTTATTTGTTCTTACACCTGAAAACAGTTTCAGAGTGGATAAGTTATTGCAAACTGCTATAAAAGAGGAGATAACCTATGGTTATAAACTAATATAATTATCTTCTTTTTCTCAGGTGGCTCATCAGCTGTGAGTTTAAACTCTAACCAGGCTTTGGCAAACCCAGTTTCAACACATACCATTTTGACTTCGAATTCCAGCCTCATGTCTACTTCGCATGGGACGAGAATGCCATCGTTACCCACAGCAGTTCAGAATATGGGGATGTATGGAAATCTGCCTTGCAGTCAACCTGGCACATACAGCGTCACTTCAGGAGTGAATCAGCTGACCCAGCAGAGAAACCCAAACCAACTGATAGCAAATCAAACCACCCCTCTGATGCCACGGCCACCTACCTTAGGGGCAAGTAATAATAATAATAACGTGGCCACTTTTGGAGCTGGACCTGTTAGCAGTTCGCAGCAGGTAAGACCAAATTTAACCCACAGCATGGCAAGCATGCCAGCGCAGAGAACGTCGAATGTAATGATCACATCCAGCACAACAGCACCAAACTGGGCCTCTCAAGAAGCAACAGCCAAACAACAGGAAGCCCTGAAGTCCACAGCAGTCCGCTTCCCCACAGGTGCACCTGCAGCCTATACTCCAAACCAGTCCCTACAACAGGCAGTGGGCAGCCAGCAGTTTTCTCAGAGGCCAGTGGCTCCTCCTAACCAGCTCACACCAGCAGTGCAGATGAGACCCATGAACCAAATGAGCCAAACATTAAATGGACAGACCATGGGTCCACTCAGAAGTCTGAACCTCAGACCCAGTCAGCTCAGCACACAAATTTTGCCTAATTTGAACCAGTCAGGAACAGGGTTGAGTCAGTCGAGGACAGGCCTGAGCCAGCCGCCATCCCTGACCCCGGGCAGTTTCCCTTCGCCCAACCAAAGTTCCAGGGCTTTTCAAGGAACTGACCATGGCAGTGACTTAGCTTTTGACTTTCTCAACCAACAGACCGATAACATGGGCCCTGCCCTGAACAGCGATGCTGATTTCATTGATTCTTTATTGAAGACAGAGCCTGGTAATGACGACTGGATGAAAGACATCAATCTTGATGAGATCTTGGGGAACAACTCTTAAAGGAGAAGAGGGAGACAATTAATAAACTCCACGCACTAAAAGGCAGTATTTCACAAGGACTCTGTAAAGGCCAAACTCTTGACTTTTAGTTGGACTATGTGAAGATACCTTGGCTTACACGTGGAAGCAGAAAGTTAACTGCAGTGCTTGGTTCAAATGTTTGTTTTAAGTCTCAAACCTGAAAGTAAAATCTTGGGATCACCTTTCCCTATCTAAACTCCAGGACACAGTATCCAGTTTTCCCAAACAGAACTGTGATGTTGATGTGTAATTAGTTGTGTAAAATAGGCTTCCCAAGCTCCTTTCCTCCCTGAAAGAAAAGTAATAGAGCTTGTCGCTTGCTAAATCCCATGTCATATGGAGGTTCTAGTTCCCAGCAACAAATTCCTTCATTTGCTCTAATAGATAATAAGTGTGGTTTAATCTTCACACTCCTGTCTTTTCATTTAGTTTTCCTAAGACGTCCAGGGTAGATTAAAATGTTATAGGTTTGTTTGGAGTAACCAAACAGTGCCCCAAGTAGAGCAAAGCCAGAGAAACTAGAGAACATCCAATGGATTATAGAGTTTCTTCCCCAGATTCACCTCTCACTTGGTCAGTTTTCCCACATACGCCATACTTCCGCAACATGCCATGTCTAGTGGTGAAACAAGATTGCAGCTCTCCAACTTTATTTGGGCTTCCACAATCAATTCCTGAATCCATTTCCAAGTCTTAGATAAAAATCACAACTTGTCCTAATCATACTGAAATATTGGTGCATATATGTCTGCATCAGATTTCACTATTTCAAAAAGAAAACATCCCATGGGACATGGCTACAAAGGAGATTTATCCAGCCACAAATAACCTGGGGTGTTGCTTCTTGTGATCAAGCCTGCTGGTTAGTTCCCATGCCGAGTGAAATTGAGCCTTGTCTTCCCTGCTTATTTTGATGACCAGAGACTGACTTGTAAGAAAACGGAGATAAGAAGGTATCTTGTTTTGATTGGAGATAAGAAACAGAAGATCAGGACAAGAAATGGTGGGTATGGTTGGGTACAGATCTATTTCACAGGGTTTGAAGGAAAGCATAATTGAGAGAGAAAACAATCTGTCCTGATTTGGGCATATTTTGGGTGAACAGCTAAAGAGAATGTGATCTGTTCCAGTAGCAATGTGTTCATTCTTGGCTCCCTGATATGATATATCTTCACCACATGCTAGACGGACCCTGCATTATCCAGGTTTTCTCCCTCAGGGCTGAGCACTGTATCAAAGAAGGAGTTTTTGTTGAGTCATCTCACCTCAGCGCCCACACACAGATCAGCTATAAAATGGGGAGGACATGTGCTGATTTGGAATGGATGCAAAATATCACTATCATTTTCCTCGTTACAGAAGAACATAGGTTATCTTCAACCTTTTTAGTTATATGCCCACATACTCAATTATCAGATGTAATTTAACTGGACTTGTTTAATAACTAAGTCTTTTGATACCTGTGCTAAAAAAGATCATATTTTGAAAGTTCTGCAAAGCCCTCTCTCAATCTTTAAAATGTCTAGAAGAACACTCTTTCTTTTACACAATACCAACATCACTGGCCCAGAATCTTTTCTGTGCTAGGTTGTAAATATGAATAAATGACTTGTTTTGTAAACTTTTGTAAAGAATATTTTGGTAGAAATACTTAAAACATATTCTTTGGGTTATATTTATACATATGTGAAATAAATATACTATCAAAAGGTTATATTTTATACAAAAAGTAAATTGTTACCTTTTGTATGCTAATATACAAAGTTTTGTATAATATGGTTTATTTTTAGCTCTACACTTAAACCGTAAGAGGTCAAGTGGGAACTTTTGAAAACTATCAAGAGGCTTGTTAGACAAATTTATATTCTGAAACCTCAAGAAGAAAGCATTCCAGGTTTCAATTTTTTCTTTTTTTTTTCTGCTCCCAAATTATTTTTTAAACCCATAGTTCTTTTGTCTTATTTGATCCTACTGCTGTGCACATTGTATTGGTTCTTGTTGCATGTGGTCTACTGTGTGTTTTCCCATTTTATAAAACAGTGTTTCTCCATGCAAAAAAGGAAAAAAAATATGTACATATAAACACTTTTATTTTATGACTCCTCCATGTTACTGTATATATTTGCCAGTACTTCCCAGTTACACTCCTGTGATTCAGCTTATTTTTACCCTAACATAAATAGTATGTTTTGTAGTAGCTATCAAATTTAAGAGATAAAGCAATCAGAATGTTTGGATTTTCTTCTATCTTAATGTGAATTTCATAATTAATGTCTATTTATTCAGCTACTCATTAAAATACAGGATTCTTTGGAAAAAAATGGTGTAGTCTATAGTTTCTGTTTTTTGGCAGCCTATGACCAAAGATGACGTAATTTTCCTGAAAGCTGAGATGATGACAATTTGATAGACAGAATATAGCCAAAACTTGAAGATTTACAACGTAAAAGCTATTGGAATCCAATCTCCCATTTATAAAGATACCGGACTACTTAATTCTTGGCATTGTTTATCATTCTAACATATTAAACAGGAGGTAGAAGTCATTTTTTTTTTTTAATTCAAAGACTAGTAAGCAGTTTAGGCAAATAATTCATTCTTGGCTTTGTGTTAAGCCCAATGAAGATAAATAACCTTGCTCTGAGTGAATGCACTAATATTACTTGCATTACTGTAACTGTACCCATAACTGTAAAGATTTCAACTTGTAAAACAAGTATTTTGTATTGTGTGTAATTTCATGTGTTAAAAAATAGTTTTAAAAAATTCGGAAGTGGTTCTCTTGTATGAAATCATACTTTCAGTCACCAACAATATTGTTGCTATATCACAGAAAGTTCTGAGAACTATTAATAGCGATGGGCAGATTTAGTCTCTGGGAAGCTTCTAGTGAAATGCTGTCTTGTCTCTTTTCAGTGCTCTTTAGTTCACTTAGAAGGTTTGTTTTAAAATCCTGTATGCACAGCACCAATAAATACCGAAGAAACACATTCTCAGGCATGGTGGGCCTTTGCCTGGGCACCTGTTCAGGCCAAGTCTGAGTGAACACAAGGCCAGGTAAACACAGCTTCACTGAGCATATTTACACATTCCTTCTTGAGGGTCAAAGAGGTTAAGAAAAAGGTGGGAGGAGGCAATGGGAACCTTTCTCACCAATGTTCTTGCTCCCCTGTTGAAGTATGTTGCTGGGATTCCATTGTCCCTTCCCCCTCTGCCAGGAAGATGTGTGGCATTATCCTCTTTATTCGTGTTATTAATGGAGCAATAATAAAATTGACATTCTATGTGGTCCCGGTCCAATGACTCTGGGAAGTTCAATAGTAAACAAAATCAACATCAATAAAAATAAAGAAAATACACACAAATTAAGGGAAAGAATTGTGTAATTCTAAAATTGCCTATGGATCCCGGGTTGCACCCATGGAAGCAGGCTTGAGAGAAGAGAGAGTAAAAGCAAGTACGAATAAACCAGGAGCTTTGCTTCTTCCCATGCTGTGGTTGCCAAAGGCAGTTCAAATTCTTAAACATTTTATCTATTTCCATTTGGTATCTCTGTAACTATTGTTTCCTCACCCAGAAATGAGAGCACAGGGCTGAAATAGTTCTATATTCCTTTTCAACTATAAAATTCTGATTGTTGTTTTTTTTTCAAAGCTAAATGGAAAATGAACCACAAAAAACTCAAATACCATTATTATTTTTAAACTAAAGAACTCACTGTTCAACCTTTTGAAAATCTTCAGGTTATCAGTCAACTTTACGGAACAAAGCAGCCACCTCCTTTAAAATTAAATCACATGAGGGGCACCTGGGTGGCTCAGTCGGTAAGCGTCTGCCTTTGGCTCAGGTCATGATCCCAGGTCCTGGAATAGAGCCCCGCATCAGGCTCCCTGCTCCAGGGGAGGCCTGCTTCTCCCTCTGCCACTCCCCCTGCTGTGTTCCCTCTCTCACTGTGTCTCTCTCTGTCAAATAAATAAACAAAATCTTAAAATCAATCAATCAATCACATAAAAAGAGCGCTCCTCATAGTGAGCCAAAACTAGACCGTTCACAAACAGGCAACGTCTGTGATTAGCCCACTGACTACAAATCAAGTCCTAAAGATTGAAAGCTGGAATATAATATTAAAAGGTCATTTTCCTGTGAGATCATAGGATTTCATAAAGAAAATATTTGCCTGCTAGGAAGGAGGAAATCAATACTTTGAGTAGTGTCCGCCATGGGGATATATTAGGGTTTGTGAGTTTAAATGATAGTAATATCTTTTAAGTATACTTCCTAAGTTGCTATAATAAAGTACAGGTAGTGGCCTAGGATCAACTTCATTGGCAGCTTTAACATAACTAAAACATTGTATCATGGGAGTTAACAAAACACACTGACCTTAGATTTTTAAAAAAAAAACAAATGGTCTAGTCACCTCCTTCCATGCAGTAATAAGAGGGTTGGGGCGCCTGGCTGGCTCAGTCAGTGGAGCGTGAGACTCTTGATCTTAGGATTGTGAGTTCAAGCCCTGTGTTGACTGTAGAGGTGGCTTAAAAATAAAATCTTAAGTTCCTGGTGGTCGGTTGTCGCGGTTGGTGGATAGAAACTGAGCCAAGATGTGGAATCTGCTGGCTCTTCGTCAGATTGCCCAGAGGACCATAAGTACTGCTTCACACAGGCAGTTTGAAAATAAAGTTCCAGAGAAACAAAAGCTATTTCAGGAGGATAATGGAATTCCAGTGCATCTAAAGGGTGGAGTAGCTGATGCCCTCCTGTATAGAGCCACTGTGATCCTTACAGTTGGTGGAACAGCATATGCCATATGTCAGCTAGCTATGGCTTCATTTCCCAAGAAGCAGGATTGACTTCAGTTTATCATCTCAGCAGGCGGTTGGTCCAGTTTCATTCAGCTCTCTATGGACCAGATAAATGAGTTCTTCTTTGGGGATCAATATTTATTGACATACTAACTGCCACCAATAAAGCAGACTTTACCATGAAAAAAAAAATCTTAAAAAAAAAAGAGGGCTTTTGTTTATTTACATAAATGGCATTTAAGTTCTCTTTTAACCAAATTTAAGTCATTTTTAGCTCCAGGACATGCATGAGCATACATACTTTTTTATAATATTTAGGGCTCTTTCAGCAGATGGGAGGGAAAGAAGAAGGAAAAGAGAAGGAAGGAAAGAAAACATCTCAAATAGGCTTAGGAAAAGGAATTCACTGGTTGACACAACTGAAAAGTTTACAAGGTTTAGGCACAGCCAAATCCCTCAGGTAAACCATGTCATCGATAATTGGTTCTTTTCTGTTTCTCACCTTTGCTTCCCTGTGCCTTGACTCCATTCTCAGGCAGGCCCGGCTCTCATAGTGGCAAAACTGTTGCTAAAAGCTCCAGGCTTAAATCCTCACAACTCCAAGTCCAGCATAAACAATAATGAATGCTTTCCTTTCAAAAAATCAAGCTTTGCATCTCAACAAGCTTTGACTTGGCCAACAAGAGTCGGTGTTCTAATTGGTCAGGCTTGAGTCAAATGCCTATCCCTGGAGGGGATTAATACCACCAAACCATATGAACTAAGAGAGGGAAAGAGGTGATTTCCCCAAGGAAAATCAGGTTGCTATTATCAGGGGGAAAAAAAAGGTAGAGGGAAAAGAAAGAGAGAGAGATGTAAAATAAAACCACAAATGTCTACTGTCCCTTTCTGGCTGTTTTATTTCCACACACACTTTTTTTCCCATATTTTCAATTTCAAAATGTCACTAACCCAAGTACTCACCTCCTCCCCATAAGGAGGCAATCCAAATGTCACCACATCTTATTCTGTCGCATCTAAGTGAGGTAAACTCTTTTCTGCCAGGTCAAGATGAACCAGCAATCTAAGTCCAAAAGATGCTTATCTATTACCAACGTATCCAAGTGGAGAGTGGAAAAGGTAATAATAACTTCTATTTGGAAGAGACACTAACATGTAGATCACTTCCTTCTGAACAAGAAGAATGAAGACTATTTTGTCTCTGGGTTTCCAAGTCAATGACCTGGGGAGGAGAAGTATTAAAAACTCCCCTCTTTCCACTCTTTCCTCCTGTCCCCCTTCCCAGGATGCAGGCCAGCTGCATTTTGCAATGGGAATAATCACCCCTTCCTCAGGGAGGATATTACATTCACTCCTGGGGAGGGGCCCAGGGAATCAGACTTGAGTTCTCAAGTTCCAGTCATATCTCCTGCTACGAATCCCATCTGTTTGACTTGGCGTGCAATAATTTTAGCCTAGGACTGAGAATTCAACTTTTCTCCCTGGTTTTCAGTCAGGGAAACAAAAAACCACTTTAAATAGTCTGACTGTCAGAGAGATTTTAATGCAAGGCATTGGTTACACAGATGATGGATGAGCTGAGAAGCCACATAGGGGATGGTGAGGCCATCTTGAGATGAGCAAAAGCAGGAAGACACTACCATTCCTAGGATGGAAGGACAAAAAGACAAGGGGCCAGGAATCACTAAGCAGATGCTGCAACATTGGCTGGCCTGTCCGGTAGGAGCCAGTCTGGTAAAGAGTTTCAGTTGTAGAGATGCCACCCATGACAGGGAGGAGAAGGAATACAATTCTTCCTTCCTCTCTTCTACTCTCCAGGCAACACATCTCAGTGGCTGAACTCAGCTGGTCATAGTTCACCCAGAGCATGGGGGAACATAGCCTGGAGCCTTACATCTCAGGCTAGGAAAGGGCAAGGAATAAATCTGCCAATAAACAGGCCCAGATCTGACACAACATGCCTGCAGATTTCTGGATCTCAGCCATTTTGGACTGCTGACCTGGAGCAAAAAGCAGATTTCCTAGCAAAGCCCAATTTTCTTCCCTACCTGCTTTCAGATACATTAATTTTGATCTAAATTTGTCTACTTATTATAAAATGGCATCAATTAGGAAACTGTTCAATTGCAACTAATGGACATTTAAAAAAAGGTTTTTAAAAATATTTTACTGACTCCTAGAAACACGTTTTTCAAATTTTCTTGTTTATAAAATAAGGTTATTATTTACAATGATGTGAAAAGAAAGCATATTATTGTATAGTTATCAGCACCTTTTTTCTTTCTTAATGATACATAAAATAATGCTGTGTCTTACAATCTATGACATCTTGGATGATGAAATGCAATGCTGCAAATGCCTCATGCAACAAGGGGTCTGAGGTGGGCAGTCCTAACTTAGTCCAACAATGCTATCAGGTACCCAAGCTATTTCCATCTTCATTTCTGCCATGAGGAAGCACAGAAATTTTCTTCCTCATTATTGTCAAGTTGTGGTGACAAGATAGTTACCTCAGCATCATGCCTATGTTCCAAGCTGGAAAAATGGAAGGGAAAAATTATGAAAAGAAAAAGGATTGTCTATAGCAAGCCTTTACTTTCATCTGGGAAAGGTCACCCTACCCAGAGACTTACCCATGCTCATTAGTCATGACTGAGTCTATGGACCTTCAGATCTTCAAGAGAAGCTGGGTGTCAAGGATTTAGTGTGATAGCCTCTATAGCAGAGGATGGCAAGAGAACAGGCTGTTGGAAATGATGGTAAATAAAAGTATAAGACATTCTTGGGAATGATAAACATAAATTCAGGATAGTGATCATCATTGAGGGAATTTAAAGAAATGTGATTGAAGAGGTATACACAGGGACTTAAATTATGTTATTTTCTAAACTGGATGGAGACTACATGATTGCTGCATTTTTTAATGTCTTTCTGTATACCTGAAATAGATCATTAGAAATGAAAAGAAAGCTAAGTTAAATTATTTGAAGTTCTCACTAAAAGCATTCTGCTACAAATAAATGAATAAATAATGATTGACTTAGATTTATGGCAATATGCAGATGAAACATACTGAAAGGTCCTCCTGACTAAAATAACTAAAATGCTAGATTTAAAAATAGAAAGGAAGATTTCAAAACTTCCTAAAAAGCTACAAAAATAAAAACCATGTGGTTTTATACTGGCATGAGCAAAGACATAAAGACCCATAGAACAGAATTGAGACTCCAAGAATAAACCCTAACATTACTAGTCAAATGATTTTCAACAAAATGCCAAGACAGTTCAAAGAGGGAAAACAGTCTTTTAAAAAAAAATATGCTAGGACGAGTGGATATCCACTTGCAAAAGAATGCTATTAGACCCCTACCTCACACCATATACAAAAGTAGACTCAGAATGGTTCATAGACTTAAATTAAGAACTAAAACTATGACGTCCACAGAAAAAAACAAATGTAAGTCTTTATGACCTTGGATTAAGCAATAATTTCTCAGATATGACACCAAAAACACAAGGAACAATAAAAACAGATAAATTGAACTTCATTAAAGTAAAAAACTTTGGTGATTCAAAGCCACTATCAATAAAATGAAAAGAGAGCTGTGTTAGGAATCTCCAGAGTAAAAGACCCACAGAACTAATAGGAGCTAGATCTATATATCTAGATCTATATATATGTTTATATCTGTATCTATATCTATCTATCTACCTATCTATCATCTATCTTATATCCAGAGAGAGAGAGAGATTTATTATGAGAAATTACTTCATGCAGTTATGGAAACTAAGAAGGCCCATAACCTACCATTTGCAAGCTGGAGACCCAGGAAAGCTGGTGATATAACGCAGTCTGAGCCTGAAGGCCTGAGAACTAGGTGAATGATAATGTGAATCTGAATCCAAGGGTGGGGGAAGATGAGATGAGATGTTCCAGCTCAAGAGGTATGGCAAAAAAAAAAAAAAAACAGAAGAAAGAAAGAAAGAAAGAAAGAGAGAAAGAAAGAAAGAAACGGGATGAATTCCTCCTTCCTCCTTCTTTTGTTTTATTCAGGTTTTCAACAGATTGAATGATGCCCACTCACAGTGGGGAGGGCATACTTTCCTGAGTCCACTGATTCAATTGCTAATCTCATCCAGAAATGCCCCCAGAGACACCTTCAAAAATAGTGTGTAATCTGGGCAACCTGTGGCCCAGTCAAGTTTACACATAAAATTAACCATTAAAATAGCCCATAGAATAGGACAAAATATTTGTAAATCATATATCTGATAAGGGACTTGTATCTAAAACATATAAAGAACAGTTACAATTTAATAATAAAAAGACAACCCAATTTTGGGGTCTCTGGGTGGCTCAGTCAGTTAAGTGTCCGACTCTTGATTTTGGCTCAGGTCATATCAGGGTCGTGAGATCAAGCCCCTCATTGGGCTCTGCTTGGGATTCTCTCTCTTTTCCTCTCTCTCTCAAAAACAAACAAACAAACAAACCAATTTTAAAATGAGCAAGCTCAATAAATTTTTCACCAATGAAAAATACAAATGGCCAATAGCACATGAAAAAATGCTCAATATTTATAGTCATTAGGGAAATGCAAATCACTTCACACATACTAGGATGTCTATAAACAAAAAGACAGACAGTAGCAATGTTGACAAGCATGTGGAGGAATTGAAACCTTCATATACTGCTGGTGGGAGAGTAGAATGGTACAATCATTTTGAAAAACAGTCTGGAAGGGCCTCAAAAACTTAAACATAGAATTTATGTGAAATATATATCCACTCAAATATTTATCCATGAATATTCATAGCAGCATTATTCATAATAGCCAAAAGCAGAAATATTTCAGTGTCCATCAATTGATGAATGGATAAACAAAATATTAATATAAGGGATTATTATTTGGCACTGAAAGGAATGAAGTACTGATACATGCTACAGCATCGAAGAACCTAGAAAATGTTAGCTCAGTGAAAGCAGTCACTGAAGACCATGTGTTATATGACTGCATTTCTAGGAAATGTCCAGAGGCAAAGCCATAGAGACAGAAAGTAAATTAGTGGACACCTGGGTTGCTCAGTCTGTTAAGCATCTGCTTTGGCTCAGGTCATGATCACAGGGTCGTGGGATCAAGTACTGCATTGGGTTCCCTGCTCAGTGGGGAGTCTGCTTCTCCCTCTACACCTTCCCTCTGCTTGTGCTCTCTCTCTCTCATGCTCTCTCATAGGCTCTCTCTCTCTCTCTCTCAAATAAATAAATAAGATCTTTAAAAAAAAAGAAAGTAAATTAGTGATTGTCTAGGGCTGAGGGGTGGGGGGAGAGGAGAATGACTGCTAATGGGTAAAAGGTTATTTTGGGGGTGAAGAATATGGTTGCCCAACTTTGAAAATTCTAAAAATCACTGATTGGACACATTAAAGGAATAAATTTTATGGCCTCTGATTTAAATCACAATAAATCTACTTTAGAAAGAAAAAAAATACAGAGGCATTTAAAAATAAGTCAGTGAGTTGCCACAAAAGTAAGTCATATACCATACCCAGAAGTGAAGTAAAACCAGGAATCCTTGGACATGCAAGTATCAATGTCGGCTTTGCCCCTGACAGTTTCTGCTGATCTCTGGAGAACTTGAAGCTGCATTGTGGCAACTTCCCAGGGGGTTGGGGACAGGATATACAGACTAGGCATGTTGAAGGTGAGGAGTCTTTCATAAGATCCCCTATAAAAACTGGTACTCCAACAGAGTAAGGGTGAAAATGAAATAAATCCTGGTATATTACAAAGGGGAAAAAATTCTTCCTTGGAAACATATACCAAACGTCCACATTCATATGAGTTTGGATTTGTATTCATAAAAATTTGTGTATTCAAAAACAACAACAACATCAAAACCTGACTGTAGAATTTTATGTGAAGTTCCCCCCCGCCCCAGTTGGGTGCACCCTCAGGAAACAGAAGAAAAAGGCAACTGATCTTATGAGGCTTCAAAAAATCCCCACAAACTTACAGACAAAACGAGCATCAGATCCATTATCAAAAATCACAAACACATGAGTAAACAAAGCACCATGAGGGAGAACCAGCACAAGCAAGGGTCAGCAGCAGAAGACTCACAAAACCTTAGATACTGGAAATAAGAGACATCTATAAAATATGTACATTTAATATATTTTCAAAAAATAAATAGAAGCTTAGAAACATCACCATGAATTGAGTATTGTCCCCAGAGAAGGGAGAATTCTTTTTAAGCGTACATAGAATATTCATGAAAAGTGATAACATTATAATGCCAAAAATAGCCTTGTTAAATTTCAAAAGATTGGTATTGTACTGACCACATTCCCTATCTACAATTCATTTAAGTTAGAAATGAATTTTAAAAGATAATTTGGAAAACTCCATGAAAATTAACTGGAAATTAAAAAATTAAAGATGGAAAATGGAAATTAAAAAATCTTGGAAGTTTAAAGAAATACAACTCATGGGACAATGAAAACACTGTAATAAAATATATAAAATACTTGTAACTAAACAATAATAGAACATGTATGCTGCTTAAGGAGTTCTGGGAAAGAAATTTATTCCCTTAATTGCTTTTCACTGGAAAAAAAGGCTCAGAATGAATTTTTAAAATCCAACTTAAGGAGTTAAAAAAAGAATGCAAGATAAATCTAAGAAAGTGGTGGTAAATAATAAAAATAGAAAAAAATAAAAATAAGAACAGAAACAAACATATAATTGAAAGACTTAAAGCCAAAAGTTGCTTATTTTTTTAAAAAGATTTTTATTCATTTATTTTACAGAGAGAGTGAAAGAGCACAAGCAGGGGGAGCAGTGGAAGGAGAGGGAGAAGCAGGCTCCCGGCTCTATCCCAGGACCCTGGGATCATGATCTAAGCCAAAGCCAGACTCTTAACCATCTGAGCCACCCAGGCACCCCAAAAGTTGGTTCTTTAAATTAACAAACTACTGGAGAGACTGATCAAAGGGGGGGGAAAAGAGTATTAGGAATTAGAAAGGAACACAAGTATTAAAACTGTAAGTATTAAACAGATAATAGGATACTGTGAATAAATTTATGGCAATAAATTAAAAAATTTAGATGTAATGGATGAATTACCACAAAATACAACTCACCAAAACTGGCTCAAGAAAAAACAGAGAACCTGGATAACCTGATAATGTTAAAGCAATTGGGATACTTGTTCAAAATCTTGTTATCAGGAAAACAGCAAGACAAAGCAGCATAGCAGAAGCATTTTACTAAATAGTCAAAGAATAGTCTTATTCCCAGTCTTATGGGAATTTTTCCAGAAAATTGAGAAAGAAGTAATACTTTCCAACTTTTTTTTTAAAGCTGGCATAACCTTGATACCAAAACAAGACCTGGAATGGCACATAACAGGAAATTACAGACTAGCCACACTCATGAACATAGTTCTGAATATCCTAGACCAAATTTTAGCCAAAACAACCTAATAGTATATAAAAAAACACAGTACATAATGACCATGTTGAGTCTCTCCCTGAAGTACAAGTTTGGTTTAATATTTAAGAATTGATAGGGATAATACAAAGATGCTCACTGTTATCACTTCTACTCAGTCTACTTAGTGCTGTAAAACAAACAAACAAACAAAAAAGAAATAAAATTCATCAAAGTTGCATAGGATAACCAAAACAAACATTATTTGGATAATCACAAATTGATATGACTACCCATTTAGAAAACCCCCAAGGAATCCAACAAATTTTCTTGATATTAAATCGATACATAAAAGCAATTTTTATACATCACCAACTACTAAAAAGTATGACTTGAAAACCATGTAATTCATAACATCAAAAACATTCAAAAAATCTAGATGATATATATATAATATATATCCTGTGCATATTATATAAAGCCATACATGAATAAAATTGACAAATTCTAATTTTAAATAACTTAAAGACCAAAAAAAATAGAAAATTATACCATGTTTTTGTCCAGGAAAATTCTGTATTATAATGTCTTCAATTTTATCCAATGCAAAGGAATTTGGTGCTTCCATGCCCAATGATAATAGCACATAAGAAATTGCAACAAACTAGTCTTGAAAAAAGTATGATAACCAAGGATTCAGTTCCCTCAAAGATGAAGGATGAAGTCATCCTACCATGCAATCATCCAAGAGAATTTCTAGCATACCTAGAGAAATCTACAATGGGTGGTAAAAGACAGGTGAACATCACTTGCAGCCTTAGGACCAACTACAGACTCAGGGACTGTACTTTGACCCATTAATCCACCTATTGTTGCCTTTTACTATTTTTCCCCTTTTCAGGGACCTGCACCTTAAACCTCGAAAAATTAGTGGCAGGATAGAGTAAACGTAAGTGGGGCTTGAGTGGATCTGAGTGGTACAAGAGGTGCATTGTAGCAGATCCAAAAAGGGTCCCACCTATACGCACTTAACCTATCCTGGAGGGTTTCTGAGCAGGATGATTGCTTCCTGCCTCTCTCTGCCTGGGGGCATCCTTAGTGTTAGGAAGTTAATGCCCCGGGGTGACCTTTAACCAATTTAGAACAGGAATTGGTGGATAAAGACTCTAGCTTCCTCCCTTAGTGGATAAATCTCAAGTGTGTTTCACACTGTCTTTCAGAGGTCCCAGCAAGAATAAGCCCCATAGCAATAACTAGATCATTAACACACACTCCTTCTCAGTGCTTCCCAGTGTCACCTCCTAAATAAGCTACTTGCACCCAAATCTTTGTCTTAGGACCTACTTTGGGGGGGAGGTAAAATACAGCCATTCAGTAATGTGGCAGGATACAAAATAAATGCACAGAAATCAGTTGCTTTCTTATACACTAACAATGCAACTGTAGAAAGAGAAATTAGAGAATTGATTCCATTTACAATAGCACCAAAAACCATAAGATACTTCGGAATAAACCTAACCAAAGAGGTGAAGGATCTATACTCTAGGAACTACAGAACACTCATGAAAGAAATTGAAGAAGACACAAAAAGATGTAAAAACATTCCATGCTCATGGATCAGAAGAATAAATGTTGTTAAAATGTCTATGTTGCCCAGAGCAATCTATACCCTCAACGCCATCCTGATCAAAATTCCAATGACATTTTTCAAAGTGCTGGAACAAACAATCCTCAAATTTGTATGGAATCAGAAAAGACCCCAAATCGCCAAGGAAATGTTGAAAAAGAAAAACAAAGCTGGGGGCATCATGCTGCCTGATTTCAAGCTATATTACAAAGCCATGATCACCAAGATAGCATGGTACTGGCACAAAAACAGACATATAGACCAATGGAACAGAATAGAGAGCCCAGATATGAACCCTCAACTCTATGGTCAAATAATCTTCGACAAAGCAGGAAACAATATGCAATGGAAAAAAGACAGACTTCAATAAATGGTGCTGGGAAATTTGGACAGCTATATACAGAAGAATGAACCTCAACCATCCTCTAACACCATACACAAAGATAAACTCAAAATGGATGAAAGACCTCAATGTGAGACAGGAATCCATCAAAATCCTAGAGGAGAACATAGGCAGTGACCTCTTCAACATCGGCCACACCAACTTCTTTCAAGATACATCTCCAAAGTCTAGTGAAACAAAACAAAAAATGAACTTTTGGGACTCCACCAAGATAAAAAGCTTCTGCGCAGCAAAGGAAACAGTCAACAAAAAAAGGCAACGCACAGAATGGGAGAAGATATTTACAAATGACACTACAGACAAATGGCTGATATACAAGATCTATAAAGAACTTCTCAAACTCAACACCCAAAAAACAAATAATCAAGTAAAAAATGAGCAGAAGACATGAACAGACACTTCTCAAAAGAAGATGTACAAGTGGCTAACAGACACATGAAAAAATGTTCATCATCATTAGCCATCAGGGAAATTCAAATCAAAACCACACTGAGATATCACCTTACACCAGTTAGAATGGCAAAAATTGACAAGGCAAGAAACATCGAATGTTGGAGAGGTTGTGGAGAAAGGGGAACCCTCTTACACTGTTGGTGGGAATGCAAGTTGGTACAGCCACTTTGGAGAACAGTGTGGAGGTTCCTCAAAAAATTAAAAGTAGAGTTACCCTATGACCCAGCAATTGCACTACTGGGTATTTACCCCAAAGACACAGATGTAGTGAAAAGAAGAGCCATATGCACCCCAATGTTCATAGCAGCAATGTCTGCAACAACCAAACTGTGGAAAGAGCTGAGATGACCTTCAACGGATGAATGGATAAAGAACATGTTGTCCATATATACAATGGAGTATTACTCAACCATTAGGAAGAACGAATACCCAACTTTTACATCAACATGGATAGCACTAGAGGAGATTATGCTAAGTGAAATAAGTCAAGCAAAGAAAGTCAATTATCATATGGTTTCACTTATTTGTGGAACATCAGGAATAGCATGGAAGCCATTAGGAGAAGGAAGGGAAAAATGAAGGGGGGGAATCAGAGGGGGAGACAGACCATGGGAGACTATGGACTCTGAGAAACAAACTGAGGGTTTTAGAGCGGTGGGGGGTGGGGCAATGTGTTAGCCTAGTGACGGGTATTAAGGAGGGCACGTATTGCATGGAGCACTGGGTGTTACAAGAAAACAATAAATATCAAATGAACATCAAAAACTAATGATGTACTGTATGGTTACGTAACATAATGAAATAAAATAAAATTTAAAAAAAGTGAAAGCTACATTACAGTAGAAGGGTATAAGCTAAGCACATCAGCATACTGTTGAGGGGAAGAAGCAAGTCACAGAACAATGCTTACAACTCTAGTCCATTTATTTAAAAAAATAGGGGGTGGGGGGGTTGTGGGCCTGGGTGATGTACACTGGGGCGGGTATGTGCTTCGGTAAGTGCTGTGAATTGTGTAAGACCAATGAATCACAGACCTGTACCCCTGAAACAAATAATACATTATATGTTAATAAAAAGAAAAAATCGTAATGACATATATGGGACAGCGAAACTGGAAAGAAAAACGAGAGAATGATTATCATAAAAGTTGGCCTGATGGTTGCCTCTGGGGTGTGGAACCAAAGGGGTTCTTAAGGGACTGGTAATATTCTATTTCTTAACCTGGTTGTTACACATCAGTGTTAGTTATATTTTTATTCCTGAAATGATACATCTATTTTTTATTTACACTTTGTGTATTTGATGTTTCATAATAAATAAGCTTTAAATGCTATCAAATTACTATGTGGAAGACAGAAGGGGAATTGTAATCAATCAGCCAATCTATCATTAAGTACAAGGATTTTGCACTTGGATTGCTTTGAATGTGTTTTAAGTTTTCATTCCATTTTAATGAAATCAGAACTTGAAATCACAGAAGATACATTATGTATGTGATTCATGCAAGAAAGACTTCAGAGACCTCCCATCAGCAAAACCATACTAAAAAGAAACGCCTTGGTACTAACATCAAAAGATTTATGAATGAAGGCACTTTATAAGCTATAAAATGTTTAAATTTTATGTTTTAAGTTAAAACATTTAATGTATGTATATTTTTATGTAGGTATGCATGTATATCTATGTGTTATCTTCTCTTTAATCCAATTTTATTTATTTTTTCATAAATTAACTGACCAACTATCAGTTTTATTCATACCATATAGGAGGACATCTACTCTATTAAACCTTATGGAAATGAACTAAGATTTTGATTTTTTTAAGACTTTGTTTAGGAACTAATGAGAGGTAAGGATAGAATAGCATAGAGGTTATGCATGCTGGAAAAATAAGCTTGACCTTTAACTTTTATTCCTGAGAAAATATAAAACTTAAATATTAAGAAAGATTATCTCCAATATGAGTGAATATAGCATAAATCATCTTCAAAGCAGTTTTTTCTCATCACTTATTCTCATACTAACTTGAAAGCAATATGTCACTTTTCAAACCACTGAAGCAAAGTTAAATATATAGAGAGAAAGATAGATATATAAACCTCATTTATATATATGTGTCTCCATTTGTATAGGTCTGCCTTTCAACACTAACTGGGAAAATAGAAGATTATTCTACATCTGGTCTTTTGGTTAAAGTTAGCAGTGATTCTTTGGTTAATCTTTGGAGTGATCAGGAGTTTTGAAGGATGTCTTAATCCTGCTCTGACTGTGTCAAAGTAGATGTCTTTGTTCATTTCACAAAACCAATAAGAGTGTTGTTGTGAGGATTAGATTTTGACAATTCAATCCAGATGACTACTTTATTATGGAAAAGTATTCTGCATCCCTATCTAATCCAGAAAGTATATCCATAGAGAAGTCACTACTCGCTATAAAACAGTTGCAAATATTAAAATTAAAGGTTGTAAGAAGAAACACAGCTGTTAAAGGGCAGTGACTGAGTGAATTCATTTCAGTGTTACATATCTATGATGATGTGGATTATTCAAGATTTTTTCCAAAACTCATTTCAAAGGCTCTCACTTTAGCATTTCAAAAGTGGTGGATAATATTTGGGGGAAAAAAAGTTTCACTTCTTTTAAATAAAATAATAATAGAGTTTGAAAGCTAAATATGCAAAGGCTTATAAAATAATGTGTGCCAGGGAGTTCTGAATGTCAATTGTGTGCACAGATGTCTCAGTTGGAGCATAAAATATTGGCATGTTTCATAAGCAGTTTTTCTTTCTGGAAGAAATTACTTGCACTCGTGCAGTGACAGGAGCTTTCTTTATGACATAGAGGAAAACCGATAATCTCCAAAAAAAATGGGTAAAAATGTGGATCTCCAAGTTTAACTGATACTGGGTGTGAGTTATTAAACAAATAAAATGTTTCATATGAGTATTATCTGCTTTTTTGCTTCTATTTTAAAAATTCAAAACATATCAGGGCCTATTTCACCTCAGAGAAGTATGTTCAAACTATCTTAAGCTTTAAAGTTAAAACATGTGGTGCTCCATTCCTGAAAGTCCAGATTTTAGAAAGAACATTGATTTAACTCTACATTTTCCTAAAAATATGATGCTTCTCTTCCCATTGCAATATAAAGTCAGAGGCTACTTTATGAATATTTGCTATTAGTCTCTTAGTGACACAATTGGATTCAGAGATTGTAAAGACTTTGAGAGTGAGATTTTCCACCTCTATGTGTAATTCTTCTTCTTGAAACTCTGCTTCCCAAAGTGTATTTCATGAACTACTTAGTTTGGGTCTTTGCAACATATAGTCATACAAAGATTTCCATTGCCAAAGTAGGTTGAAAAGTACTAGAAGGCATCCATAGAGATATATGAGACACTGGTGTTTTGAAATTTTTCTGTAGCAGACAAAACTGTTTAATTTACTTCTAAAACTGGAATTTCCTAGTTTGCTTGACTTTTTGCACATAACTCCAATTGATATGCTACGGTATGGGTAGGCAAATGCTGTCCTATGTAATGTAATCGAGGAATACATTCTGGCTGGCCTTTAAACAAGTATTCATTTCTACAAAATGTAAACATTAATATATTTATATTTATAATAAAAATACTTTGTATGTAATCGTCAATAAGAGCCTGGTATTTTACTGATTTCTCTTCAAGATCAGCGCCAGGCTTCCCAGAGATTATATTTGTTTGTTTATTCTGCCTAACTACAGTGGTACAGAGACTAAAGAATTTTGGGGAGTATTGTCTCATAAAATATGGGATACTTTTTAGATAATAATATCAAGAAACTAAAGCTTTCAAATGAGAGAACCAGAGTGAGGGAAACTTGAAGTTCTATCCTCTAAAGAAGGACCCAATTTGTGTTCTTTTGAGGACTCCATGCATTCCCAAACCCATCTCAGGGCCTTTTTGTATTTTAGGAATGTTGCCGGGGTTTGAAGGGCAGCTGTGAGCACATTATATTATGTGACCTACATGTAGTTTTTTCCCCCATTTTCATCTCTTCTTATAGGAACCAAGCCAAATTTAGTTTGAGATGGGACTACTCAGTTGAAGTTTCTAGAATAGTAGCGGCTGCAGCTTTTGTTGAGTTACTCGTATGAACAAGAAATTGCTCATTAATTATGCCATAACTACATTAACATCAGAGTACTCCAAGAGCAAGGTACTGACCTTGAAGTTTGCTCTGTTGCAAGTGCCCTTCCTGCCTACCTTCCCTGGGCTAACTCATACATCTCGAGGTCCTATATTATCTCTGGGAAGCATCCCAGACTAGCCCTATTCAGTGCTCCCAAAGGAACTTGTACTTATTTCTAACCATGTCATCCATTCATATTTTAAAAACTATTACAAGAAATAGTCATATAATACAATGGAATATTACTCAGCCATCAGAAAGGATGAATACCTACCATTTGCATCGACATGGATGGAACTGGAGGGGATTATGCTAAGTGAAATAAATCAAGCAGAGAAAGACAATTGTCATATGGTTTCACTCATATATGGAATATAAGGAATAGTGCGGAGGACTGTAGGGAAAGGGAGGGAAAACTGAATGGGAAGAAATCAGAGAGGGAGACAAACCGTGAGAGACTCTTGACTCCAGGAAACAAACTGAGGGTTGCAGAAGGGAGGGGGGTGGGAAGATGGGGTAACTGGGTGATAGGCATTAAGGAAGGCATGTGATCTGATGAGCACTGGGTGTTATATGCAACTAATGAATCATTGAACAGTATCTCAAAAACTAATGATGTACTATATGTTGGCTAATTGAATTAAATTTAAAAAAAGAAATAGTCATATAAAATAAGCCACTGCACTTATTATAAAAATGCTGTTGAGAATGTTATTTTATAAATCACTCTATATCCTTTATATAAAATTTCAGAGAGCTATTTCTTGTATAATTCAGTGCTATAAAAAGCTTTTGTCTCTTCTCAAAGACTCATATGATTCTTCTTTTTGATAATGAGAATGATATAACTGATTATGTATTTACTTTTAGATATGGCTGCCAGGAGGCTTAGGGCCAAATCTAAGATTTATTTCAGAGAAAATTTTAAGGTTCTTGTAAGGCTGTTTTTGTACAACTTTTTGGTCCTTTTTTCTTTTTTTTGCCATTTTGTTTGTTTTAATTTTATGTATATTTTGTCATAAGCCGCCTCACAACTTTTGTGAAAAAAGTAGCGCTTTGATAAATATTTATAAAAATAAAATGTAGATGAAGAGGCCAACTGTCCAGTGAATTCCTTTGTTCTTGAGCAAACGTGTATTATTAAGTCAAAATCCTTTATTTGTTTTTTTTAAAGATTTTATTTATTTATTTGACAGAGAGATACAGCGAAAGAGGGAATACAAGCAGGGGGAGTGGGAGAGGGAGAAGCAGGCTTCCTGCAGAGCAGGGAGCCCAATGCGGGGCTCGATCCCAACACCCTGGGATCATGACCTGAGCCGAAGGCAGATGCCCAATGACTGAGCCACCCAGGCGCCCCTATTGGTTTCTCTATTTAATTTGGGTTCCTCTTTTGTTGTCAGTTGCATCAGTTTAAACCTGTTTGAATAGTCCTAATGAATCTGGTTTTGGTAGGGAATAAATTTATTAAACCTGAAATTATATTCCAAAGATTTAATTAAGGAGGTTTGGCCCTTGTACAACTCCTCCTGAAAGCACACTTCACAATTAACCTCCCTCCAGCTTGTTTGCACTCATCTCGTTTTTTCCCCTCAATTTTGCTTAAGCACGTTTCCTTAATGTAAACCTTGCTGACCTGGGAACACATATATAAATTCTCCATATTTTGAAACTGTAGCCCTGAAATGCTGGGGTTGTTTGCGGGGCATTTTCTGCTGGCGTTTCTTCTGTGCCATTAAATTACTCCTAAGCATGTCACTGTTTTTTTGAGATTTCCTATTACTTTGCTTTTCAATTTTTTAAAAAAGTCAGTATTTAACTTGCCTTAAGTCTTTCAGAGTATATGAATAATATTTAACAACAGCATTGTGATGGTAAAATCCAAACTTCGGAATTTAGACCCAGAGATCCAAAGATCCCTATTTTGGATCCCTATTTGGGTCTGTTGTTTGTTTTTTCATTTTGTTGTACTGCACAGATGTTCTATCTTGAACTATAAGTGTATTAAAAATCATGAATAATGCAAAAGCATTGCAAAGAAATGAACATGCATTTTATTATTTTTAAAGATGTATTGATTTATTTTAGAGAGAGAGTGAGGGGCAGAGGGAGAGGGAGAGAGAGAGAGAGAATCTCTAGCAGACTCCCCACTGAGTGTGGAGTCCACCCCATGATCATGAGACCATGACCTGAGCCAAAATCAAGAGTGAGCCACTTAACCGACTGAGCCACCCGGTGCCCCTGAACATGCATTTTAGAATTAAACCTAGTGATGGAAAGATTGCCTGAAAGAAGAAAGAATACAAATATATTCTGCTGAGGGAACATATTCTTCGGAAAGTCATCCCTCACCCAAAATTGTTAAGAGTGAACACCATTTTCCCTTGTGATTAGCTGTTCTCATGAGCACTATCAAATCAGGTCAAGAATTTTCTTAGAGGCACCTATGAGACAGTCATTCATTTATTCATTCAAATATATATTTATTGAATGCCCACTTTGTCCCAAGCATTCTTCTCTGCTTGGGACATATCAGTGGGCAAAACCAGCAAGAATTGCTAGCTGGCAGTGACACTTAATAGCAATAGACAGAATAAGTAAGGATAAAATAAGCAGAAGGTGACAAGTGCTATGAAAAACATTAGAAGAGGATAAGGAAGATATGAATGTGGGGGTGTATAGGAAAATTTTAAAGGATATTCAAGGTAGAGAAGGAAACTTTTTTTTTTAAAGATTTGTTTACTTATTTTAGCAGGGAAGGGGAGAGGGAGAAAGAGTCTTAAGCAGACTCCCCACAGAGCGCAGAGCCCGACACAGGATTTGATATCAGGACCCTGAGATCATGACCTGAACTGAAATCAAGAGTCCAACACCTAACCAACTGCACCACCCAGGCACCCTGAGAAGGAGACATTTAAACAAAGATTTGGAGAAGGTGTGAGAACATTCATATGAGGATAGAAAAGTTGTTAGCAAAGAGATGTCAAAATCAGCTGGCTCTGACAAGAGAGAAAGAAGCAAAAAAAGATGTCAAGTTATTTTGACTCAATTTTATCTTCAGATCTGAATGTTTCAGAGTAATTGCAGCCCTAAGTGAAGATAAGTAGGTTTTTTTTAATTAGTTTTCAGTCCCAAACACAAACTTTATTTAAAGTTAGGAAGGGGTGGTTTTTCTCAAACACCCCCTACAGTTATCATGAGTTGGAACAGAAAAGCAGTAGATGACCTTGAAAGTAACAGCAACTCACACCACATAAATGTGATATACATTTGATACCTAACATTAGACACTGAAAACAGGTACCAAAGCTTGACAGTTCATACAACATTTTCCAGGAGATTCAATAACAATACATCAAGATGTAATCTCTTGCAGGACAAATTCATCCTTCCCAAGATGCCAGAAATCTTTTATCTGCTTCCCAATGCCTGAAGTCATATATCAGGCAGTCATGAAAATGCCATGAATACAAAAGTAATTTTAATGAATCAAAAACGGAAGGCAACATGTCCACAGATGTGTAGTTTAGGAACTGTGATCAAACGGACAATTTAACTTATTCAATGTAAAAGTGACTGTTGCTAGATTAAATCACAATCATAGAGATTATATTACCTGAAAATATGAGATGAATAGATTCAAAACAGAGATTTAAAAAGATGTATTTTCAGATAGTTCAGTCTATTGATATTGTTTAACAGGTCCCCAAGGTCAATAGAAAAAACTAGATGCTGAGGTCTTCAATTACTGCCAAAACTCCAGCAATCCTCAGCCTCTGTTCTTTCATCTGTTCTCCTTTCACCTCTACTGCCTTTTCTTATTCTTTTAATGAATTACATAGAGAACTACCATCAGAACACATATAATGTACCAGGCGCCATCCCAGGTGTTTTACATGTATCATCTCACTTAATTCTCACATTCTGAAATGTATGTGTGTGCAGCCACCTGTGCATGATGTAGCAAGATGGGGGTAGAACGTGGAATCTGAGCGACATTTTACAGGAGCTCAGAGAGGATGACTGCTTTAAATTCAAACATGTAGGAAGTATTAAAGCCAGGATTCTGCTCAGGTTTTGTAGCCCTGTTGAGCCATCTGCTACTTCAGAGAGGCCACTATGATATTTACTATTTGCATAGCATTGTATTGTTTATAAAGTACATTTATATTTTATTTATTTAATTATATCATGATCCCTAAGATCATTATCTTGGTTTTCTTGAAAATTATCAGTCTATGGTATTGACATAACTTTGAAAACCCTGCAGAATGCACAAAAGCCACATGCCTATCTTTTGTGTATGAACAATTATAAACTCCACTTATATGACAGACTCATTGGATTGCCTCTATCTGAAGATAAGGAAGACTGGATTTTCAGTAAATAAAATAATGCAAAGTATGGCAAATTACTTAAGAATATTTCCTCCACTATAAAATGAGGATAATAATATCTACCTACTTATCTACCTCACAGGATTATTGTAAAGACAAAGTGGGATAATATTGTATAAAAGAAATATACATACAATCAATACAAAGATAATGCAATATAAAAGAGAATTATTATAATAATGTTTTACATTATTTAATGATTACTATTAAAGATTATAGGTATCTTTATAATATATTTGCTTCTTTATCTTCATTGCTTTTCAACTTACATAAATACATGCTTGATATTAAAGGTTTTTAACATATCAAAATATATGGAGAAGAAAGTTAAAATTTCATTTCATACTTACCTTCCTCAATTTAACCAATTTTCCTTTTCAAGAGATGATAATGATTACTAATTTGATACTTGTTCTTGCAGATCTTTTAATATTCATTTATATTCATGAATGTAAATGTTTTAATTTTTCTAAATACGTATCAAATATATTTTACTTGACATTTTTGTCTGTTTGTTTTTGCTTAACAATGTGTCCTGGAGATCTTGAATAGCTATGTAGTAGTGTAGTACTCTATAATGGATAGTTAAGTTATTTCCTGGGATGCCTGGGTGGCTCAGTTGTTAAGCATCTGCCTTCGCTTGGGTCGTGGTCCCCAGGGTCCTGGGATTGAGCCCTGTGTCCCTGCTTCTCCCTCTCCCACTCCCTCTGCTTGTGTTCCCTTACTGGCTCTCTGTCTCTTTCTCTGTCAAATAAATAAATAAAATCTTTAACAAAAATTTAAAAAAGATGTGGTGTATATATGAAATGAAATATTACTCAGCCATAAAAAGAATGAAATCTTGTAATGACATAGATGGACCTAGAGAGTATAATGCTAAGTGAAATAAGTCAGTCAAAGACAAATATCATATAATTTCACTCATTTGTGGAATTTAAGAAAGAACAAAGAAAAAAGAGATAAACCAAAAAGCAGACTCTTAGAGAAAAAACTGATGGTTACCAGAAAAGAGGGTTGGTGGAAGGATGAGTGAAATAAGTGAAGGGATTATGAGTGTTATTATCATGATGAGCACTGGTGATGTACAGAATTGTTGAATCACTATATTGTACACCTCAAACTAAAATAACACTGTATGTTAACTATACTGGAACTAAAATTAGAAAGGAAAGGAAGAGAAAGGAGAGGAAAGGAAAGGAAAGGAAGAGAAGGAAGAAAAGAAGAAAGACAGAAAGAAAGAAAAAAAGAGAGAACGAGCTTTGTAAGCATATTGTTTTTTTTTTAAGATTTTATTTATTTATTTGACAGAGAGATAGACAGCACAAGTAGGCAGAGCAGCAGGCAGAGGGAGAGGGAGAAGCAGACTCCCCACCGAGCAGGGAGCCCTATGTGGGGCTCGATCCCAGGACTCTGGGATCACGATCTGAGCCAAAAGCAGATGCTTAACTGACTGAGCCACTGAGCCACCCAGGCACCCCAACATATTATACTGTTGCAATAAATTTGTGAAATATAGCTTTCTTGGAAAAATGCACAGATTACAGAGTGATTTACTTAAGTATATTAGCATAATTTGCCAGCATCGTTTGTTTTCTGGAATCTGGGAGAGAACCATTAAATTTTGGTTGGGTGAGTTTTAGGACACTTCCAGACTAAAGAGGAATTTAACTGAGAAGCTTATAGAAGTACACTGTAGCAAAGGAAATTTTGTGGCCAATCCCCAATCAACATTTAACTCAAAGGCTTGTTGTGAGAATTACATGAATTATTCATGGAGAATCACAGCACAGCGATTAAGAAGATGGGCATCAAAGTGAAGTTGACCTAAACTCTAGACCCTATTCTGCTTTCTGTGACCTTGGGATATTTAAACTTCCTAGGCTTCAGAATTTTTTTCATCTATAAAATAGGGATATTTTATATCCCTATAATAGGATATAGGGATATAAAATAAGGGATATTATATCCCTATAATATCTTAACAATAGGATTCTTAGAATTCACGTTGAACCACTTCACATAAAATACACAAACTTTGCAATTATATAGTCCCATTTACAATGAATCCCTGACAAACGCTTTGCTCTAATTTTCATGTATGTTACATACACATACATTATAAACTCCACAGAAAATGTTGTAATGTTTGCTTTAAACAGTCTCATGTATTTTAAAGAAATTAAGAGGGAAAATAGTATTACACTTACCTAGATATTTCTGATTTTTTTTTTTTAAGAGAGAAAGAACATGAGTCAGGGGAGGGGAAGAGGGAGAGGGAGAGAGAGAGATTCTCATGCAAACTCCCTATTGAGCATGCAGCCTGACACAGGGCTTGATATCATGGCCCATTAGATCTTGATTTGAGCTGAAATCAGGAGTCAAACAGTTAACTGACTGAGCCACCCAGGAACCCCATATTTACCATTCTTAATCTTCATCCTGAATACCCAAATTACCTTTGGTAACATTTCTCTTGGGCCTGAAGAATTTTCTTTAGCAAATTTTGTGCTTCTGTTGGCAACACATCGTCTTAATTGTCCTTCATCTATTTTTTTTTTTTAAGTAAACTCTATGCCCAATGTTGGACTTGAACTCACAACCTTAGATCAATAGTTACATGCTGTACCAGCTGAGCCACCCAGGTGCCCCTGTCCTTCACCTAATATATATATTCTGTTTTGACTTTTTATCTTTAAGCACTTTAAAGATGTTGTTCTACTGTTTTCTATCATCCATATTATCTGCTGGGAAATCTGTGACTTTTAGAATTGTGGTTTCCCTGTGTGTAATGTGTCATTTCTCTCTTGCTGCTTTGACGATTTTCTCTTTATCTTTGGTTTTTATGATGTGCCTGGTCACGGTTTTCTTTGTATTTATACTGTTTTGTGTATGCTGAGCATCTTGAATTTATAAATTTATGCTGTTGGACATATTTGGTAATTTTTTGGCTATAGTTTTTAAATAGTTTTCTCTAATTTTTTCTACTTCTTCTAGGATTCCAATTATTTGCATATTAGGTCTTTTGATATTGTCCCATATGTCCCTTGGGGTCTGATAATATTTTTTTTCTGATAATGTTTTTAAAATATTTTTCTCTTTTTCATATTGGACAATTTCTATTGATTTGTCTTCATGGTCTTATATTTTTATATGTTAAGTCCATTTAAGTCCTTTTATTTAGGGATTGAACTTTTCCTAAAATTTTTATTTGGATCTTTTTTATGTATATGATTCCCCTGCTGAGTTTTACTATCTTTTCATTGATTACAGTATATTTTCCTTTACCTCATTGAACGTAGTTATATTAGTTGCTTTTGAGCCATTGCCTGATAATTCCAACACCTGTGTCATCTGAAATTTAGCCTCTCCTTATTGTCTTTTCCTTTAAGAATATATCCAATTTTCCTATTAGTTTTTATGCTAAGTAAATTCTAAATTTTGTGCTTGACATTATGAACATTGTTTTGGAGTTTCTGGATTCTGTTTTATTCCTCTATAAAGTGGTGAGGCTTTTGTTTAGCAAGAAGTTAACTTAATTTGAAACAAACTGAAAACTTTGTCCTGCAAATAGTGGGTAACAGCTTGAATCTTGCTTCAGTTCTTTTATCTGGAAGAGTAGAAGGATATTCGATCTTGAGTTCTTTTATCTGAGCAGTTTGCATTCTGTCTTTGTTATTCAAATTGAATTAGGGCTTAGCCAGCGATTGTCTGAGTTTATATACAGAGTTTAGAGTTCTCTGGTTCTCTTTTTTGGAATTCCTCCCTCATTCTCTAGCTGCCCTGGGCTCCTTTCTCTTGGTTCCTCAGGCTAGAAAGACAGCAGGCTTTGTATATGAGTTTTTGCCACCTTGTACCACACCACAATTTTTGTCTGTCCATAGGTCAAAGCCACTCGAAATGGGAAATGATTCTGTGTTGGTCACTTCCTGCACATTTTGATTCTGTGTACTTCGGTCCACTCTCTTGACTCCTCAGGTTGTTGTTTTACTGTCTGGAGTTTCCAGTTGTTACCTGTGGAAAGGTCAACCTGTTATAAGTCTACTTCTCCATACTAGAAGAGGAACTCTCCAAATCAAAGTAATAAAAAAATTAAATTTTTGCATATAAATAATAAATTATTAGAATTATGCATGCTTGGGGTACCTGGGTGGCTCAGTCAGTTAAGTATCTGACTCTTGATCTTGGCTCAGGTCTCCATCTCAGGGTCAATGGTTCAAACCCTGTGTTGGGGGCGAGGGTGTGCCTGGGTGGTTCAGTTGGTTAAGCATCCAACTCTTGATTTTGGTGTCTCAGGTCATGATCTCAGGGTCTGGCTCTGTGCTGGGCATGGAGCCTGAGTAAGATTTCCCCTTTCTCTCTGTTTAGTTCCCCTCTCCCCCACACTCTCTCTCTCTGAAAAAAAAAAAAAAAAAAAAAAAAAAAGAATTATGCTTGCTTGATCTAAGGATTATATTTCTGGCATGTGTGTTTAAGAGAATTTTCCCTCTACTTGTCCATTCCTAACCACCATTTTACTATCATAAGAGAAGTTTATTTTCTTATTCTGCTTCAGATTGTCTAATAAACACCCTTTGATAAGCTGATAGGCAACAAACCTATAGATCCAAGTCAGTGCTATTCAAATTGTGGTTTACCAATCAGTGCCTGTACATGAACTATTTATTGCCTGTCCATGATGAGATGAGAGCAGAATTGAGAATATGTGCTAAGGAACCTTCATGTAACTTTCATGAAGTCATTTTAGATCCATTACTTATAAGAAAAAAAATTGGCCTTGCATATTGCATGCCTTCAGGTTTTGTTTAAGTTTCATTTATTTAGTAATTAATTCTTCTATTTAAAAAAAACATTGGTTGATGACAGCTTGGAAATTAAAAACAAAACACTTGTTCTTCCCACAGATCATTTGAGAAACACTGGCCCAGATTTCAAATAAAAAAATTACTTTTGGGAAGGTCTTAAGTTAACCATTTAATAGGAGAGATTGAAAGAGGACTTCAACTACCTCCATTTTGACCTCAGTCTATACCTTTTAATTAAGTTCCTCTTTCCAGCTTATTTCTTAACTCAGGCAAAAGACCCTGTGGGCAAAGCATCCCTGGACTGGGAACAGAAACTACCCACTTAAGCAGTAAGGACTGTCCAGAGCCAGCAAGACTCCGCCCATGGTCCATGACTGACTCCAAGATAATGATCAATTTACTTTACTGCCCACCTGCACATACCCACCAACTTTGTTCCCATTTTTCCTTATATAAACCTGGAAGTATTTTCAGCACTTTGAGATAGTCGAGAGGATAGTCTGCTGTTTTCCCAGCGTTGACCTCACTGTAATAAATTCCTTTCTTGTTTCACCACTACTAGTTTCTCTGCCTTTGGATTTTGTAAGCTGGGAGTGGCTGAACCTGGTCTGTTTGGGATCCCTGGAGCCAGGTGCTCTTGCACACCTGCACCCCGGCTACAAGATGAACCTATGCTGTAATTTAACTTTAGCAATAGTTCCTGAAGACCTGGGATAAGCTAAAGTGTTCTGTTAAAAGACAAGAAAACTGGGACGCCTGGGTGGCTCGGTCGTCAAGTGTCTGCCTTCGGCTCAGGTCGTGATCCCAGGGCCCTGGGATCGAGCCCTGAATCGGGCTCCCTGCTCGGTGGGAAGCCTGCTTCTCCTTCTCCCACTCCCACTGCTTGTGTTCCCTCTCTCGCTGTGTCTCTCTCTGTCAAATAAATAAAATCTTTAAAAAAAAAAAAGACAAGAAAACTGAGGTGCAAAGTCCTAATCAAGGTGATTTCTCTTGGGTATATGACACAGCAGCCAACATGTCAGAAAAAGAATTAAGCACTAATTTAACTTTCAGCTGAAATTAAAGTATTCTTTGCTTGTTATTCATTCTCAGAAATCACTGCTTTAATATTTAGAAGTAAAACGTAAGATCAGAGGAAGAACACATAATAATAGCAACAGATCCATTGACTGAGATCCTTCTGCAAAACCAAATCTGTATAGGGAAAAACAATCCTTTTATGTGGATATTTTTAGAGATGAGAAAGCAGTGTTGGAGAAGCAACTTAATTGAAATCATGTGAGAGAGTCAGATCCCAATTCAGATTTGTCTGGTTCTAAAATCTCTACACTAACATTATTTTTTTCTTTTTTAGATTTTTATTTTTAAGTAATCTCACCCCAAAGTGGGGCTCGAACTCACAACCCTGAAACCAAGAGTCGCACGCTCTACCAACTGAACCAGCCAGACACCCTGCATTATTGTTCTTTATTAATCACCAGATAGATTCATATACAAATTGTTACATCATCAGGCAGGCGGTTTCAAGTGCTCTATTAACACAGTCCTAGAAACAACTGGGCTGTAGAGAGAGCTTGGATCTTCCTCATCAGTCTTCACCAAACTTAGCTTAGCAAAATCTATGTCAAAGTATCAAGTGACAGTGAGTCAGCATTTTGGAAGGCAGGTAGAAACTAGGAATCAATAAGCAAATTCTTCTATGAATCATCGTAGATGTTTATGCTTGTTAAGTGTTTCTGCCTATTTTCTTTGCCTATTAGAGGAGTACAGTTAAGGTCCTCTTTAAAAATTATATAAATAAAAACTATCAGCTGCCATCCTATCCTTGCCAAGCTAGAGAATGGAATAAAAAGGCAAAGGCTTTTAAAGTGCTTAAAAACATTTTATTTTAGGGACGCCTGGGTGGCTCAGTCACTAAGCATCTGCCTTCAGCTCAGGTCATGATCCCAGAGTCCTGGGATCGTGCCCGGCATAGGGCTCCCTGCTCCACAGGAAGCCTGTTTCTCCCTCTCCCACTCCCCCTGCTTGTGTTCCCTCTCTCGCTGTGTCTCTGTCAAATAAATAAAATCTTAAAAAAAAAAAACCCAACATTTTATTTTAATAAGTATGCTGAACACAACTAGGTTAGGTTGTTCTTTTGGGGAATGTACTTCAAGTTAATACTTCACTGGCCCTATACTTTAAGATTTTCTTAAAACATCAGTTGTCAGTATAAATTAAATCTAGTTTAAATGAACATAATTCTATTTATCCTAGCAGGGAAGGTTTTTTAAATGATTCATTGTTATTTTTTTTACAGAAATAATCCTTGCATCATTTTATACTTCACACGAGGTAACTGTGATTCAGTCTCAACCAGAAAAATCCCTTTATGCTTTCCTTCTTTTGTCCTTCCTGTGTCTTCCATAACAGAAAATTACCAGCAGAAGCATTTCCCCTTCACCCAGTTCCTATTCTCTTATCACAGTTCTATCTCTCTACCCTCCCTTCCTGCTCTGCAGGGGAATTTGAGAGGGCCGGGAAAGATTGCTTGTTTGTCCCCTATCCAACATCACCACATACAATAGTGTATGTGTCTAATTCTCTTTGCATATTTATCAGATCCCATTTTCCTCTTCCATACCTCCTTGGGTGTACAATGGACTAATGCCAAAGTGCTTTGCCCCTGCACCCTTCCAGACCACACAGACTTAATCCAAGTCATAGTTTGAAAATTTCTGCTTTTCTAGTGCCCTTTCTACAATACTGGGAAGGTGGTAGAATGAAGATAGGAGTTGAATCACAGATCTGTACCTCTGAAACAAATAATACAATATATGTTAAAAAGAAGAAGAAGAAGAAGAAGAAGAAGAAGATAGCAGGGGAAGAATGAAGGGAGGGGAACTCGGAGGGGGAGATGAACCATGAGAGACGATGGACTCTGAAAAACAAACTGAGGGTTCTAGAGGGGAGAGGGCGGGAGGATGGGTTAGCCTGGTGATGGGTGTTAAAGAAGACACATTCTGCGTGGAGCACTGGTTGTTATGCACAATGAATCATGGAACACTACATCAAAAACTAATGATGTAATGTATGGTGATTAACATAACAATAAAAAATAAAAAAAAGCATTAATTTTTTTCCTAAATGTCCTGTACTTTCTCTACTACCTTTCCCATACCAATCACTTCTCTGCCCCCTTCCTATATATTCCTGCCCTATAGCTACCATTTTTTGAAGTTGTTTTAGAAACCGTTTATGTGCATTAATACATCACATCCTAACAACACTTATGAAGTAGGTAGTAATGCTAACAGCTAATATTTGAGTGCTTACTATGCGCCAAAAATTTTTAAAGCATTTTATATGTATTAATTTATCTAATCTGTGAAGTTATTATTTTTCCTATTTTACAGATAAGGAAGCTGATGTTCAATATCTTGGGTTACACTGCAAGCGACCGGCAGGGGCAGGACTTGAATTCGTGTCTGACTGGCTAAAGCAACCTTTAATCACTATTTAATTATTAATCATTTAATTATTATTTTCAGCCCCAAATCTGGTGAACACTTTGCCATCTCTAGTACCCTCACCCTTTGTGTGCCCCTATGTTCTCTTCCTCTCTTCGTGCACCCCCCCCCCGTCCTCTCCGCCCCTTCATCCTACTGTTCGCCCGCACGCCTTTACTACCCCGTCTTCTCCACCATTCCTGTCTCAGGCATCCCCATCCCTATGATCCTCGCCCCTAGTATTCCCTTACTCTTCTCTCTTATTTCTAAAATTCCCCCTTCCTCCCAAGGGGTCCTCATCTCCCCCAGCCTCAAGGTACCCTCTCACCGCGGGAAGGGCCACTTCCCCTTCCCAGCCCAGAAGAAGCGCGCGGTACGCAGCGAGCGCACGTAGGGAGCGCAGCGCGTCGGGGCTGGAGTCGGAGGGGAGCCGCGGGGTCCTCCCGCTCCTCGGCCGTCCCTGGGCGCGGTGCAGTCTGGGGGAACATGGCCGCTTCCGGTCTCCCTCCCGGGCCGGCGCGGGCCTGACCGCGGCCCCTGCCCGGCGCACTCCGCCCTCCGCTCCTCCCGCCCCGCAGCCGCGGAGGTCCCTTCAGCCTTTCCCTCCCGCTGCCCCCGCCGCGCCATGGAGAAGAGCTCGAGCTGCGAGAGTCTTGGCTCCCAGCCGGCCGCAGCACGGCCGCCCAGCGTGGACTCCCTGTCCAGGTAACCAGGATGCCCAGGGCCCCGCCCAGCGCCCGAGAGGGATGGAGAGGGGCCGGGGACCCGCTGGATGGTGCCCCAACTCTTGGGCTTGCTTCCCGAAGGCTGCGCCGAAATTCCTTTCCTGGGACTTGGGAACCACTTCTTCCTCCCTCTTTGGGGTTTAGAGGCTGGGGAAAAGGGAGGTTAAAACTCACTGCTGCTTTATCTGTGACTCTACGTATAACGATCTCTTTTTATCCCTGGTTGAGGGAGTCCCAGTTCATTAGTTTGTCTTGTTTCTCATTCCCTCTTGAATTATTTTTTTGGACCGCCCTTCCCCCAGCCACCACCCCTCATTTCCTCTCTGCCTGCCTTTACTCTTTTCCAAACCATTCTCCAGTCTTTCTTCCATCTGTCCATGTTTCTTTGATTTTGGGATTCTTGCCCATCCTTTCCTCTTTTTTCCATCACTTTACTTCCGTATCTGTTTAATGATTTTCCCTATACTCTGACCCCTTCCCCCCATTTCGTTTTAAAAATGTAAATAAAAATGCCTACTGTACGTCTTTTCTAAATCTTGCAGCTGAAAGTCATTATCTAGGAATCTGAGCAGCCCTTAACCCGGAGTGAGTAATGAGTGGTAGTTTTCTTCCTTCTTGGGCTACCAGTTCTCCTGGTTATTTCTCTTGTTCCAGATGGGATTTTTTTTTTCCTGGAATTTTGAGGAGTACTTTAGTATGCAATTTTGTAGACAGCTGTTGTGAATATTAACTAGACATGTTTTAGATGAATATTTTCCCTTTGGTTTTAAAATAGTGATTTAAAATTTTAGGAAGAAATAATAGAAGACCTGTGTTTGTTATGTAGCCACAATGAAATCGGTTCTTTCCCATCAAAAAACAGTCTAATTATTATTAGAGAGTTTTTGGATACTAATCTGTGTGAAAACATTTCATTTTCCTCTGAATAAATTGAAGTTTCTTTCTCTTAATTTACTTGGGACTCCACTAAATATGGGTGACACAGCTATGTTTTCCTATTACTGTTCAGACCTTATGGGAAATTATTAGCTGATTTCATCATTATAAATTAGATTCTCTAAAGCACTCATAGCAGCCTGCCCACACCTTTTTCAGAGTTCTTAACAAACAGTGTAATTGTTGGTTTAATTGACTTTTCTCCTTTTAATTAAGCTACTGTAGGACAAGGACCATATCTTACTTATCTTCTTGCCCCAAGCATTTAACAGAGACCCTGCATGTCAGAGGTGCTCAATAAATTTTTTTTTTTGAATCTGTAGATGTAATTATCCAGGAGAGAAGAATTTTTCTTTGCATTCAATCATATTTACCGTACATTTAAAAAATTTTATGTTTATTACTCTGAAATTTAGGAAGTGGAGGATTTACATTCTCAGTCAAAATTATGCAGAAAACAGGTTGGAAAATTGTAATTTTATAGGAAAGTTACAAATGGCAGCTATGGTTCAGAATAGAATGTAAAGAAAACAAGTGAAGCAACCAGTAATCTCACCCAAGCAAGAGGATTTAGAACCACAGGAGGCAGCATAGTCTGTTAGAATGAAGAATGTACTGGAAGTTAGAAGGCTCAGACTCTTAAAAGTCCTTGGCTCTGCTAGCTTCTTGGCTTGTATCATTTAACCTTTCTAGTCCGCAGTTTTCTCATCTTTCAAAATAAAGAAGTTGATCTAGAAAACCTGTAAGGTCCCTTGGCAGTCTAAAGTTCTATCATTCTTTCTCAATGATAATAATGATTAAGATGCATTCTTAACTACTAAGATATTCCCTTTGCGGATTTTTGAAATTATACAAAATCCCTTTATGGATTTTGAAATTATACTAAATAAATAAATTTATTACAAATTAATGTACCTAATTGTGCCATTTAAGTACATTTAATTCCCCCCCAAAGAAAGCCCAGTAACTTTAAAGTTTATATATGCATTCTAATTCTTAATTAAAAAATTATGGTGACTAGCAGAACATAATAAAATTTAAAAAAAAATTATGTTACTGATATATGAATTTGAGGAAACTAACTCCTTGAAAGAGTTTGGACTAGAATATGTTAGCCTCGTCCTCTCTGGACAAAAACATAAGTATGATCTACTTTCCATAGGAAAATGACAGCTTTCTCCTTTCCTTTGGAAGGTAGAAAAAATTACATTTATTGAATGTCTGCTATGTAGAATTCACCCTGCTAAATTTTTTCATGTCTTTTATTTTATGAATCATTACACCTGGTTGATCAACAGTATAGAATAGCTGCATTGTAGATGCTTGTTAGCTTAAATTTAAACTTCATCTAGGCAAACAATCAATTGTAGATGATTCTGATACAGAGGCAGGGTAGACAACCATGATTATAATAGCTATGCTAAGTGGCTATCCAATTGTTTAAGTTTTTCCTTTGATAGTCTATGATAAAGCAGAATATCTATGTTTGGACTGTATTGTCTCAGCCTTTTGCAGAAATGTTGCCCTTAAATAGTTTATTTTTATGCTTTCTGTTTTTTACAATTAGGACATTTTCAATTTCAAATTTTCAATTTTTCAATTAGGAAATTGCCATGTGAATTTGTTTTGATACCTCCCATACAATAATAGTTAATATGTTCAGTGTGTTCCATATGTCTTTTACAGACTAGATTGACATTCAAAAAAAAGTGTGCTTCCTATTTGTTTGAAAATGCAAACTATGTTACTGCATGTTTCTCTTCAAATTAGCAGAAAGACTTCAGTCAGATTTGTAACTGAAGTTGGTAATATACGCCTATCTAATTTCTTCAAGTACTTCTATTAGATGAATTCAGTTTAAATATTATATTTAAATGTGTTAATTTGTAAGTTTTTTATGTTTTTCTGGGAAATAGGAAGAATATAAATCTGAAAAATTTTACACTAATCCGTCTGGTTGCCCATTGTTTTTTTGAAAATGACACACTCATTGAAGTTGGGTGACAGGCTCTTGTGGGATCTGTAGTTCACACTAAATGTATGCTGAGTCTTGGGGCGCCTCAGTGGCTCAGTCAGTTGAGTGTCCGACTCTTGGTTTCAGCTCAGATCATGATCTCGGGGTTGTGGGATTGAGCCTGGAGTCGGGCTCTGTGCTCATTGCAGAGTCTGCTTGAGGTTCTCTCTCTCTCTCCCTCTGCTCCTCCTCCAGGCGTGCGCACTCTCTCTCTCTCTCAAATAGATACAATTTTCAGATGTATGTTGAGTCTTGATATGTCTGTCTATCTGTCTACCTATATATGTGGTCGTCTCAGAGCTGCTACTGCTTTTGGCTTTGCCTTTTAGGTCATCATAGGCTTGATGCTTTTGGCCACAAAGGAGTGATTTAATTTTTTTATATGATAGCTGGCTAGCAGTTTCCTAGTCAGCTGTAGTTATGTCATTCTTCATCCTTAAAAAAATGCAGTTTTCTTTGGTGAATCTTGCTTGGTGTTAGTCTACTTCAATGAGCTGTTCAGCAGCTCTTGTATATCCTGTGTTGTCCATTCTTCAGTGTGTCCAGCCCCAGAGAGAGAGTTGTGAAAAAGTTCACTTCAGCACCCTGATAATCTGGCTGCATTCCATAATTTAATTCCTGTTGCCCTTGCTCTGATTCTTGACCTAAGTATGATTTATACAGGATATAGATAAAACAGTACTGTAGGCTACATATGATAGCTAGGGTAGGCCTGAGCCTTAGAATTGTATAAGTTATACAGCAGGATTTGTCGCTATATTGATATTATTTCTGCCTTCTTAGTCTGGCTTTCCATTTTTTGTTTGTATACTGTTATAAAATGCACTGCCTGAGTGGGTTTCTTTGATTATTTTTTATTATGCATAATCACATGCTATTATATCTAATGCCAAATAGGTGTCTAGTAAATGTTTGAATAAAGAAATGTTGAATGTTCACTGCTCCTTATTTGCTGTCTCCATTCAAAGGATTACAAAGGGTTTTCTTATGTTGAATTTGGCCAGTAAAGATACAACTTCAAGTTCAAGCTAAAGTTATTCTTGCATGAAGCCTCTTGACACGCTGAGCTGATTTTATTGGCTACATTATCTTTTCTGTGCCCAGTCATATATTTTCACAACATTGTGTTCCTTTAACCTACCTGCTTTTCCATCTGCTACTCTTGATTATTTTGGTCTCTTTCTGTCTAACTTATCTTGTCATTTTATTTAATATCTGTTTCTTTCATCTTTTATATACCCTCATATACTCTAGTTATTCTGGGCACCAGTTGTTTGTCTCAGATTATTTTGGTTTATCAGTTGATTTCTAGTCTATAAATTCATTAGCATTTATATTTACATATTTATATGTATATACTTACATTTAACTTAGATAAAAAAAATCAAAGTATGGTACATTGAATATACTCAGAAAAGTAGTCTTCAACTAATTACATTTTTAAGTTACATGTCTTCCTTTAAAATTATCATCATCTGAAAACAGCAGATTCTGGTTGTTTCCATGAATTTTGATGGTACTTATAGTCTGAAAAGGGAGAAGAGTTTTTAAGATTTCTGAAACACATTTTTTGTAAGATTTCATCTCTAGTTTCAGCCTCAAGTTCACTTAGAGCTGATATGTTGGTAGGAAATGTGTTTTGGGGTTGTTTTCCAGTAGTGGTGATAGATTTGTGTCCAATCACACACTCTTACCCACTGACTCTTGGCATGTCTTCTGAGGCATCTGGCCAGGATTAGTGGTAGAAACTAGTTATGGAACTAAGTGAAACTTGCAGGTTGAGCTTCCAACCTTGGCAATATAATTAGGACCTTGTGTCAGACATTGGACATACTTACTTATTTTGTATTTCATTATTCCAGGACCCAGAAGTACTTTAAAGTTCTGTCAGATAAGATCCAATATTATTGTGAACTTCAGTAATTACTGTATAGATTTTTTTCTGAAAGACAATTTAAAAAGATTAATTACTAGTCAAAAGTATACAAGTGTACTAAAATTGAGATTGGGTCCCATATGTGTTTTTTTCTTTCCTCTTTATGCTGTCATCAGTAGTCTTCTGTTAATGTCGATCAGTAGTTCCCAGATCAGTAGCATCAGCATCCTTTGGGGATTTGTTAAAAATACAGATTCCCTGGTCCTACCTCAGATGTAATTGGATAAAACACTCTGGCAGTGGGGCCTGCAGTTTGTTTAAGCAAGTCCTGCAGGTGATCCTAAACTAAAACTAGAGTTTGAGAACCACTGCCTTAGGTCTTTTGCTAATTGTTTTCTAGTAACTCCATCAATATTTGTTGAAACAAACTAAGTTAAGGTCTGTGTTCCCGCTACCATAAGCCTATTACTTGAAAGCATTTTTGTAGAAATATTGATTGAAGTAGTGAAAGGTAAAAGTCATCTCTTTAGGGATTTATGACATCTGATTTTTAGGAAATTGCCTGAGGTTTTTTTCTTTCTCAGCTATGAGTAACACATCAGGAATACATGTTTTAGGTCTTTTCTTAAAAATAGGTCCTTGGGGTGCCTGGGTGCCTAAGTTGGTTGAGTGTCCAACTCCTGGTTTCAGCTCGGGTCATGATCTCAGGGTCATGAGATTGAGCCCTGCAAGGGGCTCCGTGCTCAGCAGGGAGTCTGCTGGAGATTCTCTCTCTCCCTCTGCCTCTCTCCAACTCGCGCATGCACGTTCTCTCTCTCTCAAATAAATAAATCTTAAAAAAAGAAAAAGGTCCTTGGTGAAATCCATTAGTGGTAACATAAATTGAAAAGAATATAAATAAGTAATTCCAGGAAGCCATCACCTGAACGAATGAAGTCTGGATTACGCCCAAGGGAAGGAAATAACCCAGATACAGATGTCCAGAAATCAGTTAAGTTTATTTTGTAAAGCTGCCAAGTTCATGCTATTGTATTCAAAATCTCTAGGGCCAAAGTTTGCATGTGAATCAGGACTTGACCAGTGGAAATTCTTTAGATTTTAGTAGAGTACTTTTTCTTTTGAAGAAAATTAGTTTTGAATAGGTAAAGCACTTGCTATCTTTGTCCCATTGTTTGAATTAGTTAAATCTGTGGATAGGACTAAAAACTATTGAGAGTTGATAGTTAAGGATAGGCAGTGATTTTATAAGACTGCTTCCCACAGGAAGTCAGGTTAAAAATGGAACTATCAAAAAAAAGATTGGTACAAAATTATTAAAATCAAAGGGACTAGAGACGATGCCCTCTTAGTGAAAATAATAATCTCCGTTCCCTTTCCTATAATTTTATTACACAAAACTAGTTGTGCGGTCCCTCTTACTGTGCTTCTGTGTATGTGCCAGTCCTGCCATCACTATAGACCATGAATGTGCCACCTTCGTAGTTCTTCCCCCACTGCGCACCTGGTACTTACCATGGCAGGCATCGCTGATGACTTTTCAAAGGCTCTTACTGGATGAGATTAGCTCTTGAGCTCTTTAAATACTTTTTAGCCTACATTAGGTAAGGGCAGATGCTATGTTTTCAGTATAGTAAGAATTCACTTTTTTTTTTAATTTTTATTTTTTATTGTTATGTTAATCACCATATATTACATCATTAGTTTTTGATGAAGTGTTCCATGATTCATTGTTTGTGCATAACACCCAGTGCTCCATGCAGAACGTGCCCCCTTGAATACCCATCACCAGGCTAACCGATCCCCCCACCCTCCTCCTCTCTAGAACCCTCAGTTTGTTTTTCAGAGTCCATCGTCTCTCATGGTTCGTCAAGAATTCACTTTTAAAGTACCTTTTGAACTAGATACTTCAAAAACCCTAAATACTGATACTTGGAAAATTCCTCTTATTTTTTTAAAGTTAGGGTTTAAGTTTAACAGATTATAACAGAAAATCCAAACTAACTGTGGCCTAAAACAGATGATTTTAGTTTCTCTCACATATAAAAGCCCAGAGATAGTCCATACTGATCTGATATAGTGGACCTGAAGTACCAAGAACACAGTCTCTCTATTGCAGTGTTACCTCATGAACCAAAATTGCTGTTGGAACTCTAACCATTGCATTTATTGTAGTCAGAAGGAAGGATGAAGGGAAGAAGAAAGGCATGTTCTCTTTCTTAAGGGATACTTTTTTGAGGTTATATATAATCTTTTAAGCTTACATCCAGTTGGCCAGAACATGGTTCCATGGTCATACCTAACCACAAGGGAAGGCTAGGGTGTGTAGTCTCTTCTGGGAAGCCTGTGCTGAGCTAAAAATTGGAAGTTCTTTCCAATAGAAATAGTAGAAAATGGGTATTGGAGACAGCAGCTTCTCCATAGCATAAATGAATCATTTTAGCAAGGAAGACATTTTCCCATTAAAGTCAACAATACTTCACTTAGGGCAGAGACATTCTTAGACTTGCAAGAGCGGTGACCAAAGTAGAAAATACGCTGAGAGACATGATATATTGTAGCAGGCCAGAAAAGAAAACTGTATCTTGGAACACTCTAAACTCAAGTTTTTTAACTTTATACTTTTTTGCGTGTATTATCTTGGGCCAGATTTTTGTAATCCTAACCTGGGATCATAACATAAAAGGGATACATTTCATAATTGTCAACTTTTAAGTGAAAGGTAGATGGAAATCAAATGAAGAATGATCAGCCGTGCTATTTCATTTTTTATTTCATTTGAAGAGCTCAAGGAATTGCATGGTAAAGTAGTGGTGGTAATGAGGATGGTGGCCGACACTGCTTACTCTTCTGCTCTTTCCAGTTTGCTTCCCAGCCTTGTGTCCATGTGTTTTATCTCCCCCCAAAAATATTGCCTCAGGTTTCCACTTAGGTATTTTCTCTCATTTCATTTCTAAAGGTTTGGTCTCCATAGGGGAAATAAAACTGGCCATTTGGGACCATGTTAGTTTATGAATGCTTTTGCAATATGTTTTGTGTGCTTTTGTATCTTTGACCTTAAAACTTGAAAATTCAGAGAAATCCATGTTTATGCATTTTTGTTTCTGAACTTAAATATTAATATTTTAAGCATGTAATGTCAAACATAGGTGTTTAATCATTTGGAAGTGGGTAGAAGAGGGTAGAGAAGGTTCCTCTGGATTGGTAGGGCATTGTTCTCTGGGCTCAGAGGATTTAAAAGGCATGAGTTATATGCCTTTTAAATATACCCATCTCCTTTCCTAGCAAAATTGCCTTTACAGATCACTGCAAGTAGGACTTTGTTAGAAGGTTGTGTATTAGCAAAAGGAATAATAACTGGCTGAAGACAGACTAGTGATTTCAAGCCTTAATTTTCTTGAGCTAAGCAGGATGCCCAGCAAGGTCAAAAATAAAATTTTATATGATACAGATGTCCTCTGTTACTGGTATTGGATAATATTCTTCCATTATAACCAAAGGCAGTATGTAAAAATAGAAACACCTAGGATAAACTTTGCTTTTCAAGTGGTAGACAGTTGTTCTAGAAGTAAAATAATATTGTGATTGTTAATACTAATATAAATAATGGCACTTAACATTTTTGAGTGCTTGCTGGGCATGGTGCTAAATCCCTTAGTATACATTTTCTCATATTATCATCATAATTATATAAAATAAACAGTATTATTGTTTCCATTTTACAGAGGAAAAAACCGAAGATTAGGGAGAGCAGTTTGACATTTGGACCCAAGTCTGTTTAATGTCAGGGTCTTTGTAAAGACCTGATCATGCCTGAAGACCTAGGTCTAGGCCCAAACCATGTTCTAGGTCTAGACCCAAAAGAGGGGCAGTCCCAGGGCAGGATGATTGGGTGGTAGTGGCAAGGAAATGAGTTTCTTTGATTGGCTGCACTGATGAGCAGGAAAAGGCTAATGTATACACAATACATCGGTGAGTTCAGAGTGTCCATATTTGGAGAGAATTTTCTCTGACTATGAATGTTTTTTGCTTCTGACAGAAGATAGGATGATTTTTTTTTTCTTTGCTTGATGATTAAGAGGACATTGTCATTAGAACGATATTACATTTTGAACATTGGATACATTATGAAGCAGGTAAACATGGTACCAAAGCCTCCTCCCCCCGCTCCCTCCCCTGGAGGCTTTACAGAATAACTTAGAATACTTTACTGTAGGGTTCCTTAAGTATCTGAATTCCCCTAAGTTCCTTTGTGTGTTTGTTTACAGTTAATGTGTTAAGAGCCATTGACATTTGAAGATCATCAGAAGTGAAGATAAAACATCTCAAAAATTATAATGTAAGTGAATGGGAAAATGGAATTAAAAAAAATGGACAAAAGTTAATATTGTCACCAATATTTCTGGAATCCATATACTTTTATCCCAAATGAAATTTGTGCCTTTGAGAAACCAGTAACTTCAAACTTTAGTCCCAATTCCAAGTCCCAGTCCTTAAAATTCTGTGTTCTCTTCTACCCGGAGTAAACAGTTGCTATGTTTTAGTCACCAGTAATTTTCCATTAAAATTCTTTTGGCTTCTGTGTACTGTTTTTTTCCCTTTTTCTCTTTAGTAGTTTGCTGTTTGACAATGGCTCATGTTATATTTAAAATTGAATGTATGTAGAGACTGAGGTCTTTGCTCTTTGGCTGCTGATGTTTTACTCAATTTTAATTTTACTTCCATTTTGTATGTTTCTTAGCCAGAAATATGACCAGTTAGCTAGCTAGCCTCCTCCCTTCCTCCCTCCCTCCCTTTGTTCCTCTCTATAAGTATTTGTTTAGCATCTACTATGGCCTGCACATTATGCTAGATCCAGAATTCCTAACACCTTGGTGCTGAAATGAGTTGTGTCATCTTTTTATACAGTTAGGGACGTTAGAGATCATCTGGTGTGACTAGGACTTGTGATGACCTTAAGTGTGGCTGAGGACCATCTGCATATTTCAGTTACCTGTGATACTTAGGAGACATTTAGCTTCCTAGCTTTCAGCGCAGACATTCTGAAACACTGGGAGTGGGCCCAAAAATCTGCACTTAAAGTGAGTACCTTCAATCCAGATACTTTTTGGACTCTACATGTTTGTATAGATGCAGAAAGAGACCTAGAGAAGTTTAATAACTTACCCAAAGGTATAGTATGTGTTAGAAGGCCAGAGACGATTGGTCTTGTTGCCTTCAAAGTCACAGAGCTAATTAATGTTAGAAGTGATCTCCTGACTCCCAATTCTAGACTTCACTAAATCACATAGTGACTTTTAGGCCAGGCAGCTTTCCTGTGTATATATAAAATTGTAATGAATCCGTTACTATTATTGAAAAAATTAACTAAATGCACATACGGGTTTTGTGCATGAAAAACATGGACTATTTCTCCAGTAGATATGTGACTGGTTCTGATTTTGAAATCATTGGGTAGAAAAAGACCCTAGTAGTCCAAGTAGAGGACCACCCCCCCCCCCCCCCCCCCCCCTGGTACTATTCCAACTTGGCCTTTAAGTTTTATGCTTCTGAGAAGAAGGGATTTGATTTAATTTTTGAATGATGGTAGCTAGCATAGTGCTTTGCAAATAGTAGGTGCTTGCTCAACTGTAATATGAATAATTTAATGTTAAAACTTTGTTTTTTACCCCGTTTGGATTCTGTGAGGTACTTTTAGAAGTGGTTTTATTTTCTTGGTTCAGAATCTGATACTTTATATACCAAGCCAGAGATATTAAGCAATTGAAGTTATTTTATATTTTTAATACTGAATTATTATGGCTGATAGTCACAGTATCTTTGAGTGACTGAAATAGTCTAAATTATTTTCTGAACCGTATGAGTTTAACTTAGTTTTAGTATTGTGTATGGTTTATATTGTATTGTGTATGGTATACTGGTACTGAATGATAATCTTACATTAGTAAAAGTAGTTATCCAATTTTGGGGAGATACTCTGTAATTCTCGAATTTATTAGTAAGTTTAACTACAAAATGCCACTACCCAATTTTCTGGGTATTTTGAGACATGTCTTAATTATAAGATTTAAAAAAAGTGATAATCATGTATTCATTTCTAATAGGTTTAAATGTTATGCATTTTCTTTCCATTAAATGGTTTTTGCTCTTTTTTAGCCGCAGACCCAAAATCACAAATACGATAGCTATAAAAGGGAACTTTATTATGTAGTCTAACTCCTTCATTTTTTATGTTGGGACACTAAAGAGTGTCTGAGAGTGGAAGTTTTATGAATGTTAACATATGTTTGTGAACAAACAGAACAACGTGGTATTTCTGTGATGACACGTGTGAAATGCTTTCAAAACTGTAAAATGTCACATAAATATAATGTATTATGATTACTGCTATGATGATCATATGTCTGCTGAGTTTCCTTGTGACTTAATTGAAAATATTCACTATCATTTAGTCTATAATCAGAAAGAGAAATACATATGTTTGTTTCTTGGTCTTTTCTCTTGTTTTCTGTGGTCAGATTTTACTAAGTCTCCTTTAAGCACATGGTTTTAGAATTGATACTTTGCAGGTTACCTGAATTTCTCTTTCACTGTGTTAATCTAATCCAGATTGTCACCTTATGAAATTACACAAAATACTCAGGGTGATGTTTCTATATTGGAAGAGTTCTGTCAGCCATTTTCTATGGAAGAATGAATGAATGCTCAGTATTATCCCTCAATGTAATTAAAGTAGCTAATAGTAATGTTAACACATTTGGGTATAGTTTTTGTAGTTACAATGCTGTTTGTCCTACATCAGCTCCATTGTTTCTCATAACAGCTTCGTGAGGTCAGTTTTCATCAGACAAATGAGTAACTGAAGCTCAGAAGTGACATGACTGTTCACTGTCTCCTGCTTATAAGAGATGGAACTGGAACTTTGACTCTAAATGCCATTCTGTTTCCACTGCCCAGCATGAATCATAACATGGAACTCTTGAAGTTTCATGGGGTATATACATCTTGCTCTTTAAAGGGAATTCTGAATATTGGAAAATTGATGACAGGTTCATCTCATCCAGCCAGCCTAATTATTCAGTGCATACTTCTTTTTAGAAGTCTGACTCGTGAAGTACTAATAAGAGATGCAGGTATCTTTTGGATCAAAGACTCATTCTCAGCATTGTTATCAGTGTGTGCTGCTTAAAATTATTTGAGTGTTTAAATGTTTAAAACGATAGTAATTATAGTCTTTAGAAGTATATTGAACTATATAAACTCAAAAAAAATATACTGTGATACGATACAACACAATGTACTGAAAAATCTTGATTCCTTCTTAGTCCTTGGTTCTTTAGTTCTGATTCTACTTCTTGACTGTGACTCTGGATGTGTCACTTGATTTCTGTGAGCCCGATTCCCTTATCTGGAGTAAGGGTAAAATGATACCTGCTATACTGCCTGTACAGGATTGTTGTGAGGCCTAAATATGAAGATTGATGATGACAATAAGAAAAAAAAAAAAGCTGACAGCTATGTAGTATGTACCAAGTGGTAGGTGCTGTTTTAAGTATTTTATATAAATTCATTTAGTTCTCATAACAGTCCTGCGAAGTATAGGAATTATCATTATTCCCACTTTGTAGATGAGGAAACTGAGAGGTGAAGTAACTTCCTCAAGGTCATACAGGGTGATTGAATCAGAACTTAGTACCAGGCAATCTAGCCCTAGAGTTGGTAGTATGTATGGAAGATAATGTATGGATGAGAGCACTTTGACATTTGTAAATGACTATGCTAATGTTCAGCATTAATATTTAAAAAAAATGTTTAAAAAGAGAGATGTGTTCCTCATCCTTATTATACAGATAGAGAAAAAAGGCAAAAACAACTAAGAAAAAAGTGTCTTGTTATGATTTATGATTTTTAACAATTGACTAATCTCGTAAATTTGGAAGAGTTTTCAAAATTATGGAGAGATACATGACTGAATGATGCTAATACATTTGATTTTTAATTCCTTTTCAGGCTAGAATGAGAGACATTGAACCCTTTTCCTACTGAATGTTTTAACTTAATGGCTGCAAAACAAAACAAAATACCTGTGTTAATTTATGGGATTTTGAAGTTTGTGCAGAAAAGCTTTATCTCATTACACTGTAGGAGTGACCAATTAATAGTAATAATTAGTTTTTCTCTGTCTAGGATTAAAAAAAAAAAATCTCTCTAGGTAACCTGAAGAATGGATATGTGACTTTCTCATTTTAATACTGAATTCAGATTTGCATGCTGGGGTAAGAAAATTACAAGTGAGGTCATTTATCAAGGCATAAATTCCCTATGTGTTTTCTGTTTGTCCAGGTAAAAGTGTTTTTGAGCAGGCATTTATTGCATAGGTCAACTCTCCTTTTTTAGTATTTTTGACCTTATATTTCAATTTGGATTGGAAGTGTTTCTAAAAGGAAATGTAATTTCAGAGTCGTGTGCTTTGAGTTCTAATGCTGTGACCAGTTTTCAGTTGAGTATGACATTTTCTGAGCTAAGCTGAAATATAAATAACTTTTCCCCTCTAGGCTACTTATGAATCCATATAAGTTTTAATTTTAGCTCTCGTCTGAGTTTGAGTCAGATTTAGAAGTTCTGAGAAATTCTTTTAAGAGGTTGCTGAGGGTGTAGGGATTGGCACTGGGACTCAGGCTGCCTCCTACTCCATTTTTCCCCATCCCCTATGGACACATTCCTTTTGGCTAGAATGCTTTGGCTTTTGCTTGTTTTACCTATTTATATTTCCAGATAAGAGCTTTGAAGGCAAACTACTCTGCAGAAAAAAAGAGAAGTATGTAAGGCATTTCCTTTACAGCCTGGTTTTTCACACTTGCTGGTGGATTACCAAGTTATATGCCTAGACTTTCATTTTGGGAAATATGGTTGTTAGATCTGAAAACAAAATAATGCGAATTAAACTGTACCCAAGGTCACATGTACCTTAGAACCTTGGGATTTTCCAGACTAAGTATCAACGTGCTCCAGCTGTCCCAGAGCTCAGATCCCCTTTGTGTCTGAAGAATGCAAAATGTTCTCTCTCATCTCTGTCTATCCGATGCCATGATGATAAGATCAATAATGCCGTATCTTTTGTTCTACAGACTGGTTAAGCAATTTAGGATTCTGGTGTAGCATTTCAAAAAATCATTATAAGCTGTAAATTAATTTGTTTTTGGTAGTTAGTTGTTTTTCTATTTGGGGGATCCTGCAAATATTCTGACAATAAGTCTTTTGTTTCCCAATGTTTTATACACACTGCAGGCCTTTTATTATTTTTTTAATAAAATTTTGAACAGAATGACTAATAGAGCATGAACATTGGGTATGACACTGTAGTCCATTGTGTAAGTACTGAAAGCAAATTTGCATTCCTCGAAAAGCTTGTTCACAGTCAGAATATAGACCACGTTCTTTAATGTTCTTGGGCAAACGTTATATATGTGCTCAGGACATTACTTACGAGAATACTTTTTTAAAAAGAACCTTTTCTTTCCATGGAATACTGAAGATAAGTTAAATTGGCGGATAGGAGTGAAGCGGTTTGAATAAGGCAAGTGGTTTAGATTTTAATGTAATGACTGTGGTCACTAATAACTGGAAATAAAAGACATGCAACCTCTCCCAAATCCTCTGGAGACATTTGTTTACTAGGATATAGGAAAAGATAGGTGCCTTGTTTTCAGATTGTTCTGAATTAAGAGTGTATAATGCTTGGTATGTTTATCTGCACCTTTAGTTTTCAGACATGGTAGAAATGTCTTTTTTGGTAGAAATGTTTTTATTGGGTTTTGAAATATTAGATCAGGAGAGGTAAGAGTAAATATAGTTATGGCCTCTGTTAGGACTTGGATTTTATATTTCTGTTCATTATTATGAAATACCTCCAAGTGTACTGTGAATGACAGTAAAGTAATGATAATTCCATTAACAGTCCAGCAAACTAGTAGAGCCAGAGGGGTTCAGTGCTTTGCTAATGGATACATTGGAAAATACAGGTAATGGTTTTATGATCGAAGCTTTTGGCAGTGTTCTGTTTTGATATATCAGAAGTTACATAAGATGTGTCTGTGTCTCTATGTGTGTAATATATGTATAAATATAAATATGAAAACATTTGTACATAAGAACAAAAATATAAAAGCATAAATATAACATATTTATACATACATAAAAAACTTCACTTTGATATTTGTTCTTTAAGTGATTCATCCAACTCTTTTTAAGTTTAAAAGTTTGTACATTCAGTTATCTTAATCAAATGAGGGCAGTTTACAGTAAAGATCTAAGTGAAAAGTACTTTTAGGGCCAAGTCCTTTTGCTCCATTTTAATTTAATTAATGGGTTCCTTCTTAAAAGGAGACCCTTCTGATCTCATCTTGTTTTCCCTTCTGAAGAGGATACGCTTGTATTTCCACAATGCTATTTGTTGAACATTTTCTACCACTGCCAGTTATTTAGCATGAATAACTTCATATAGATCATGTTTTTGATCCTTATTACAGTCTTAGAAGGTATCATTTTATTTTATAAAGAAAGAACAGAGATGGGGGCTGGCCCTGGCTCCACCCCTCCAAGCCCAGTGGACATTGGGTGCTGGAAAGGAGGCTTTTTTCCTTTTTTTTTTTTTTTTTTAAAGAAAAACACATCTGAAAGAAAAGAAATGCACTTCATCCACTCAAAAAAAAAAAAAAAAGAACAGAGATTAATTTACCTGAATTATTATTTGCTAAGTGGTGAAACCAAGTCTCTCTGACCCTGAAGCTTATGTTTTCGGCCACTAAGCACTTCAACATCTTGTTCTGTGCGTTGTTGTCCTCTTCTTTACTTTGCATCCTTTATATTCTTCCATTCCTATACTGTACTACTGTGAGATACTTATAGATTTGGCACCTTCCTTATTAGGCTGTAAGTCCCTTGAAGAAAATGAATCTGTTGTCAGCTCTATCCCCAGTACATAATACATTGTTGATGTTAGTGGACGTCTGTGGAAGAGATAGATGGGAGGCTGTGATAAGGGAGACTCAGGAGGTTCCTGCTCCCCAAATGGAGGGGAGACATGGGAAGAGCAGGAGGGCAGATGGCTGAGAGGCCTCTAATTGGAGGTAGACATTCTTAGTCTCCATCCTTCCAAGGAAGCTGAAGGGTACTTTGAGGCATGGGAATATTTGGAGGTGAGAGGCTGCCTCTCTGGAGGCAGATTTCTCTCCCTTTGCAGCATTAACAGTGATGCTTGTAAGTTTAGTAGTATTGAGGCATGAAATACTTCTGTAGTAGGTACCAAAATTTATTTGTTTGGACATAATTGTCTTAATTTGCAAGTTTTTAGCTTGACTAATTCTGAGGAATGAGTATAATTTTTAAAAAATGTCCTAACTGAAACAAAAAATAGAAAAAGGGAGAGGACTTTATCTTATTTACGCATGTAGTGATATTCACTGGAAAAGCACCTAAAGAGTAATTCCTGTCCCCCTACCAATAATTAGTTTGTATAACTCTGTTCACCTAAATGCTGTACTTTGAAATAGTAGAACTTTTGAGACCAAAAGGGTGGAACATTGTTCTTAGGAATAGTGTGGCAAGGAAAAAGACATTCTGTTATAACAACAGCAGACCAGTAAATGTGGGGGAATGACTAAGAGTCAGATGATGGGATTTCTGTTTTGGTCTTGTGGTGGAAGGAAAACTGTGTCACTCTGGCTAAGACAGTGGCAGAACTATTAAAAAACAGTATGACTAGTGCTGTTCTGTATTGTGCCTTTCTTACTCACTGTAAACCTAAGTTCTGTTCTTCAGTATGTATGTGTGTATGTGTGTTCATTAGGTTATTTTGTGGAACCAGAAGTTAGCATTTAAATAAGATTGATTTGATTCTTTTTAATTAGGAATCGAGAGAATAATGTGGTTTAGGATGGAGTGAGGAGTGGGTTAAGGAGGGGGGAATTCTGGTGAGAGTGACTTCTCATTCACAAGGACCATTGCTCTGCAAATTTGGATAAATGCATTTGTGAATGTAAATTGTTTGCATGTTCATGTAGTCATTAACTGCTCTTCCTAAGAGTTGATAACCAATCAGAATTTACTACGTTAGACTACAATTATAGTTTTATTCTAAGAGGTATTTTGAGCCTCTTAGGAAATGGACTCTGTATATGAATAAGTGTAAAGAATAATTGGTATTATTAACATGCATATTCCACAGTGCTAGTTATGTTTTGATCAGTTTTGTTGCTTTTGAGAAAATATTCTTCCTATAACAACTTGATTACTTTCTAAAATGTGTGTTTTATTAGAATTTTTTTTTGACATAGCACACTTGACTTATCCAAATAAAGGTATTGATGCTCTTGAGGGCAGGAATATGTTTTGCCTACCCTAGAGATATTATGACTGTTTTTATTTCAAAGTACACTTAAGTCTCCATTATTCTGAATCTTTTTTTTTTGCTACTTTTTAAAAAAAACTTAAATTCAGTTAATTAAATTGTAGTGTATTATTAGTTTCAGAGGTAGAGCTCAGTGATTCATCAGTTGTATATAACAGCCAGTGCTCATTACATCACATGTCCTCCTTAATGCCCATCACACAGTTACCCCATCCCCCCATTGATCTCCCCTTCAGCAACCCTCAGTTTGTTTCCTATGGTTAAGAGTCTCTTATGGTTTGTCTCTCTCTCTGATTACATCTTGTTTTATTTTTCTGTCCCTTCCTGTATGCTCCTCTCTTTTTTTAAATTCCACATATGAGTAAAATCATGTGATAATTGTCTTTCTCTGATTGACTTATTTCGGTTAGCATAATACCCTCTAGTTCCATCCATATCATATAGCTTATATATTTAACCTTGTCAGTGGTTTTTTTTTTTGTACCTCCATTGAAGGACTGATAGGAACAGAAGGGAATCATGATTATAACTTAATTTTATTTCTTTTTTTAATTTAATTTATTTACTTATTTATTTTTTAAGATTTTATTTATTTGACAGAGAGAAAGAGCAGGAACACAAGCAGGGGGAGTGGGAGAAGCAGGCTTCCCGCGGAGCAGGGAGCCCGATGCGGGGCTCGATCCCAGGGCCTCGGGATCATGACCTGAACCGAAGGCAGATGCTTAACGACTGAACTGCCCAGATGCCCCATTATTTTTTTTTAAAAGATTTATTTATTTAACAGAGAGAGAGAGAGAGAGAGCACAAGCAGGGTGAGTGGGAGAGGAAGAGCAGGCTCCCCACTGAGCACGGAGCCCGATGTGGGGCTCAATCCCAGGACCCCGGGACCATGACCTGAGCCGAAGGCAGATGCTTAACTGACTGAGGCACCCAGGCGCCACTTAATTTTATTTCTTAATAACAACTCTGATTAGAGATTTGAGCAGAAAAGTGCCCACCCTAATTAAAAATGAGGAACAAAATCTCATGTTGTTGCAGTTGGGTGAGGGTCTTCCCATGGGGAAAGTTTATGCAGTATAGCTAAGAAATGATATGGAAGGACAAGTCTTTGAATCACATTTACATGTGGGACAATAGTTCATTTGTATATGTGTGCGTGTGTGTGTGTGGGAGGAAAAAGTTGGGGGCATTTTAACTATCAAGAGATGAAGGGAATATAAAACATAGTAGAACCCAGTTTAGCACATATTGCCAGTATTTAGAACTGTAACTCAACTCATTTGTGATCCCAGAATTTTGTTTTTGCTCTGAATCATAGATCTTAGCTTTGAACTTTGAGACCATCTTGTATTGCAGCTCAACCCTTTAGTCTTCCTTATGATTTGAATGTCACCATTTTGACATTGAATTCTTTTGAATGTCATTGAATAACATCATTCACAAAGCCCTACGTCTTCAACACTTCCTGCTCTGTTTGGAAGACCACTGTCATGATGAAAAGAGGACTTGGATATAAGAAATGATGCTTTTTGTAGCCAGTCAATTAAATGGAATATGGATAATGGAGAATGATGGCTTAGTCTGGAAGCATAATTGTATTTTTCAGTTAAGCATGCATTGGGAGAAATCTGTGCATGTAGGGGCAGGGGAGGTGGCATTTACTGACTGAGGCAGATACTATGCAATGAATATAATTTTATTTGAATAGTGACACCACAGTTCTAATCTTGACTGAACTCTCTCTGTGAAACTGTTACAAAATAAGGGCCATTTAAAAATGTATTTGAGGGGAGCGTGGGTGGCTCAGTCGATTAAGCATCTGCCTTCAGCTTGGGTCATGATCCCAGGGTCCTGGGATTGAGCCCCACAATGGGCTCCCTGCTCAGCAGGGAGTCTGCTTCTCCGTCTCCCTCTGCCTCTCTCCCCAGCTTGTACTCTCTCTCTCAAATAAATACATAAAATCTTAAAAAAAAAAAAAATATTTGGACCACTAATCTATGAATCTTTATATATCATCTTTCCATTTGTTTGCCCAAATTCTTAAGTTGGCTTTTGCCAAAAATGAGATAACATGTTTTTTTTTTCATATTTTATGACATTCCCCACCATTCTTTTATTCTTTGTAATGATTGAATTGATCATCTTAAGTATTTATTTGATGTTTTTTCCTGTAAATCAGTTTTTCCTTTAAGTTATTCTAGTGTAAATAGATTGGGCCCATTATTTTATTGATGCCATTTTTAATACAATGGGTATGTTTTAAATGCTAATCTCTAAAGAGTTCTGATTTTCATTTGGGAAGTTTTCTTGGCGAATACGGGTTTATCTAGTCTGTGCATTTTATCAAACTAGGAAACATACATTGGCTTGACAACATTAGCAAAGAACTAGTAAGAAATAGCTATGAATTTTTTTTTTTCCTAAAGATTTTATTTATTTGACAGAGAGAGACACAGCGAGAGAGAGAACACAAGCAGGGGGAGCAGGAGAGGGAGAAGAAGGCCTCCTGTGGAGCAGGGAGCCCGACGCGGGGCTCCATCCCAGGACCCTGGGATCATGACCTGAACCAAAGGCAGATGCTTAACGACTGAGCCACCGAGGTGCCCCAAGAAATAGCTATGAATTAAGGACGAATGTGCTGAATGAAGCTGGAAAGTCTTCCTGAAAAGATGTCTTGTTTCTTAGAAAGCCCCATACGTATTTATTTTTTTGCTTTAAACTTAAGTCTTAAACATTTTAACAGTAACTTCATTTTCCACATTTTAGCACATTATCAGTTGCAGGATTTCCATTCCATCCCCCCTTTTTTTAGTAATGGGATTTACCCATAAAAGAATCTTACAATGCAGATAGCATTTTCAGTTGTTTTTTATAGCTACCCAGTGAGATAAAAAGAGCAAGTATTTTTATTTCTACTTGTAATATGAAGTCAGTGCTCTGAAAGGCTAATCAACTTTCCATGATTTATGAGACCAGTTTTTTTCTTCCTCTTCTTGTAGTTTAAACTCACATGTCCTGATTGGAGTGGGAAAGTAGCTTATCTGTGTGCTAGCATTTGCCAAAGTGTCCCTTGCTTCATATGGTGAAGATGCTTTTTTAGTATGATGATATAATCCACTATTAAATGCTTAAGTGTGGACATCCTTTTTTGGTTATGAAATAAAGTAGTACGTGGCATTTGTGATGAAAGCAGAAAGGATCTATGTTTCCAGCAATGATTTAATAATTGGAATGGATTGCTAGAAGGGAAATATAAAATTTCCTTTTCTAGAGGTTATTTTTGTTTGCTTGTCTTTTTCTTTAAAGATTTTATGTATTTATGTATGTATTTATTTATTTGAGAGAGAGTGTGAATAGGGGGAAGAGCAGAGGGAGAGGGACAAACAGACTCCATGCTGAGCACGGAGCCTGATGCAGGGCTCAGTCTCACAACCCTGAGATCATGACCTGAGCCAAAGTCAAGAGTCAGACACTTAAACTGACTGAGCCACCCAGGCGCCCCTGCTTGTTTTATTTTAAATGAATTAAGTTTTCTGTGGCAGAGACTGTTTGATTATGGACAGTTTAGTTCCTTGGTTCCTTAAGGATCAAATCATTAGAGCCTCATTTGTTTCACTCCTCCAGTCCTGTGTTTGACCTTAGTCTGATAAACTAGCATTTTCTGATGGCAGTCGGAGGGGTCCTATTCCAGTCTCCCTTGGTAAAAATACTTTACATAGTTTTGTTGTTTCTGTTTGTCAGGTAATGTGCTAAACTCTTTGCATGCGTTGTTTTATTTAATCTTTATAAGTAGGTGAACTCTTCCTGGCATATTGTAAGCAGTCAGTAATTATTAACTAAATGGAGGAGATATAAAATAAATAAGTAAAACACAAAGTATGTCAGATGATAATAAGCACTCTAGGGAAAATAAAGCAGGATGGGAATAGAGAATGAGTTTAGAGTGGTTTGCACTTTTAAATAAAATGACCGGGGCGGTCTTACTAAGAAGGGAGCATTTGCACAAAGAAGCTGAAGGAAGTGAAGGAAAAAAAAACAGGGGAAATATGGGAGAAGAGAGTTAGAGGTAACTGATGTGTTTGAGGACCAGCAGGCGTCTATTTTAGTGCAAGGGAGCGGAAGGAAGAATAGTAGAAGTTAAGATCTGGGAGGCTAGGGTGGGAGCAGATTGTGAAAGGCCTTATAGGCCGTTTTAAGGACTTTGGTTTTTATTCTGAGTGGGATGGGAAGGTAGTGGAAGTTTTTTTTGCAGAGGAGTGACAATCTCAGATGTTTCAAAAAGATCACTCCAGCTGCTGGGTTAAGAACAGACTGGGATGAGAGCTGAGGGTGATCTGCCTGTCTAGGTGAGTGTCCCATCCTCCCTCACCATTCCATGTGCATGCCTCCCAAAGCTGTTTTCTCGGTCGAAGAGGATGACTGTCCCTGATAGAGGAGGAGCGTTCTTCTTAGGTCAAGGGTATACGAGTAGCTGCGCTGCCCTGCTCTTGCCTCCAAACAAGCTCTCAAGGTGCATTAGGGTAGTTGAGTTTCCAAGACTCCAGTTACATCCAGATGAGGTGCTGCATGAGGCAGTCTGCATTTCTTAAAAAAAAAAAAAGAACCAAAAAACCCCCACAGAAACAAACAAAAAACACTGGGATGCAGAAGCAAGGAGACTGGTTTACAGGCAATTGGAATCACCCAGCGGAGGGAAATGATAGAAGAGGTGGAGAGAAGTGGTTGGATACTGGACATGTTTTGAAGGTGCAGCCAACAAAGTTTCCTGACTCCAGAGTTTTTGGTCCAAGAAAGTAGAGAAGGACAGGATTACCATTTACTAAGATGTTAGAGCTGGTTTCAGGACGAAGAGTAAGAATTTGGTTTTTGGCATCTTAGGTGTCCACCTGGAGGTGTTAAATAGGTTATTAGAATCTGGAATTCAAGAGAGAAAACTGGGATAGCACTATAAATTTGGGTTAATCGACTTAATGCTCTTAAAGCGGTGAGGCTGGGTGAGATTATTAAGGAGGGGAGCTAGACATGGAGAAGATAAGAGGTCAGGGACTGAGAGTTCAGGGGTACTCCAATGTTAAGAGGTTAAGAAGGTGAGAAGGAACCATAGGAGATCTGTGAGAAAGAGTGGCTAGTAGTTAGTAGGGTAGCCATGAGTATAGTGTTTTGGAAGCCAAGTGTAGAAAGTATTTCAAGGAAGAGAGATCAATTATCAGTTAAATGCTGCTGATAGATGAGGACTAAGTATTGACAACTGAGTTTAACAAAGTGGATGTTCTTGATGACCTTGACAAAAGCATTTTTGCTGTCCTGATGGAAATGGGCTCAAGAGAGAATGAGAAGTCAGGAATTGGAGGCAGTGAGTTTAGACATCTCCTTCAAGGAGTTTTGCTAGAAAGAAGCTCAGAGGAATGAAGTGGTATCTGGAGAGGTTGAGAGAAATAACATGTTTTAATGCTTGTTGGAATGATTGAGTAGAGAAGGACAATTTTATGATGCAGGAACTGGAGGGAAGAATCGCTGGAGATTTTCTTGTATAGACGAGACGAGCTGGAGTTCAGTGGAGGGGCTGGCTTACCTGAGAGTATGGACAGTTTCTCCAAAGTAAGAGATGCACGTGAGTTGTAGTTGGGGAGCTCATGGAATATCTCCTTTGATTCCTTCTGTATTTTTCAGTGAAATAGGAATCTAGATCATCTACTAAACTGTAGGATGGAGAGGGTAGTAGAGAGTGGAGAAAGAAAAGACTGAAAGAAAGACCTGAAATAGTTGGGAAGAATGGGAGAGCCTATGGACTGGGGAAATGTGGTGTGATTGCTGAGCAGTGTTAAGGGCCTAGTTGAGGGAAGTTAGAATTCAAACCCAGTCCAGGCTCTATGGTTGTATGGTTTTCTCTGTACTGATTCATCTGTGTGGGTGCCGGTCTGAAGTAGGCAGAGAGGTGGCTTTAACTAGCATTTGGGTGTTGCCAGGTTAGTACCATGAAGCAATCAAGGGCAAGGGAGTGATTGTCATGAGAGGCCAAGAAGTTAATAATTGGGGAAAGACAGAAGTGAGGACATGAAATAATAGGAGTAGTGGAGGTCTTGGCAGGATTGAACAATTAAATAGATTAGCTGGTATGCTAGAGAGAATGAGCTGGAGGTCAGACAGCAGAATGTTTGAAATTTAAATTAAGGAGGGCTTACAGTTAATTGGTACTACCAGTGTTTAGGGTATGATTATAATCTCTGAGGTAGAATGGAGGACAAGATCATTGGAGGAGAGGAGGTCCAGGACCTGAGAGGCCAGGATGTTGAATGCTCATTGATATTGGATATTGAAATCAGTAAGAATTTTGGCAAGTGTATTAATATTAAAATGATGTGAGCCTGGAGCTAATTCTTCAGGGAATGAGAGAGAGTGACTTAGAGGTTAGTAGATGACGTCAACAAGGACTGGTCGTGGGTGGTATGGTCTAATGGCATGAGATCGAAGGCTTGAGTTGTTTCTGAACACAGACAGGAAGAGTAGTCTGCAAGTGGCAGTGAGGAACAACGCCCGGTTTGCAGACACAGTGGTGGGAGAGGGCTATAGGACAGAAAATGAGGCCTTATTTTTCCATTTGAAAGATCTGTGGGGAGAGCAGTGACCTTGGGAAGACCAGGCTTTAGTTAGAGCGAAAAAGAGGCCATTTGAGAGAGAGAAGAGGAAATTTTGCTGATGCTTGACCTTGAAAATCCAAAGTACAGGAGTTGGGGGTGAATGGAAGATAGGATCAGAAGAGGCGACGAGGGTCTACAGTTCTGACTTCTTTTGGGAACTGTTGAAAACAGCTAAAGGATATGATGAAGTTAGTCCTTACATTTTTTTAAGATGGAGTGTGGTGAGACTGTGAGTGTTGAGGGGGGAGGGAGGGTTAAGCTCCTGCACGGGTCCCCCACAGTACCTCTTTACTTTTCCCAGTGGTGGTGGTACGGCCGGGGGGAGAGATGGAGGGACAGTCTTACTCCTCCAGAGCATTTGGATTTCTGATGCCCTTTCTTAACTCCTGTTGATGGAGGGTAGGTGCTGGGGAAGAGTGGGTGGCCTTACTTGGAACACAGGGAGCTGAATAAATGACCAAGTATATGAAGTAGATTTTATCATCTCCATTTTACACATAAAGAAACTAAGACTCAGAGAGGTAGAGCATCCTTCCCAAGGCCACATGGCTACTGAGTGGAGTAAAAGGAAATGAAGCACTTGTACATAGTGAAATGGATGAGGAGTCAAGGAGTAGTAACCTTCTGTCAGATAATATTAGATTGTCATTGGAGCCTTATCTTTATTTACTTCAGATCCTGCAATATCACTTGGCTTTATATTGAATTCTAAATGAGGGATTTAAGTAACAATCTAGTCTTCTCATAGACTGTGTTCTCTGTGTTTGTTGTCTAAAAACTTAAAGGAATTATGGGAAACGGGCCTAAAGGTACTGATTTCTGGTAGTCTTATTCTTTTTTTAAAGATTTTATTTTTATTATTATTTATTTGAGAGAGAGAGAGAGAGTGAGAGATAGCACGAGAAGGAAGAGGGTCAGAGGGAGAAGCAGACTCCCTGCTGAGCAGGGAGCCCGATGTGGGACTCGATCCCGGGACTCCAGGATCATGACCTGAGCCGAAGGCAGTTGCTTAACCAACTGAGCCACCCAGGCGCCCTGGTAGTCTTATTCTTAACCCACATCTAAATCCAGTTCAACTTTATCTTCTCCGAGGAGTATTCTTTGATTGTTCTTAACTGATCTTCATCCTTATGCAGTGAGCTTATGTGGAAGAAATACTGGTGTGTCTGTGTTGTGCATGTGCACACACATGTGTATATGCGTGTGTGTTTTATCTCCCCAGTTAGAGAATAAGCACCCTGAGGGTATTTCTCCTTTTGGTTCTGTACTCCATGTACAAAGCAATGTGATTTAGTCAAAAGGGGGTCTGATTCTATAGCTGGCTCTGTCACTAATTTGGTAAGATATTTCAAACCATTCCCTTCACTTTTCTGTGCTGTACTTTATCTGTATAAATGAGAGGAGTTTCACTAGAGTAATCTCAGAGGTCTTTGGAAGTGATAATATCCTATAATTCACTGGCTGACTATCAGAATAGTTGGTTAACTGATACTTCTATTTGCATTTGAAAGAAACAATTTGAAAAATATTATCTGGTGTTAGTTACTTATTACCCAATTTAATGTTATCCTACGATTCAGGCAGTCGATTCAGGCAGTCGCCAAGCAAGATCAGAGTGAGAAATAAGATTGGAGAGAAGGTGGGGCCAGATGGTCACAGTAGCAAGTATTTGTGGATGTGGGACTGAGAAGACTAAAGATCTGTTTGAAAATCTTTTGCACAGAGGTGTTAAGTGAAGCTGTGGGAGTCTGTATTTCTGAGATTGAGTACAGAGAACAGAGCCAAGGTTAGAACTTTAAAGAGAATCTATCTATGTTTAGAGGGCAGCTGGAAGAAAAGCACCTAGAGAAGAATATTTGAGTATAGAGAACTCTAGTAAATTTTAATGTCAAAGGAAGTTTAGAGAGAAAAGCATCCCAAGAGGGAGGCAGTGATAATAATATCACATACTGCAGAAAGGTTAAGGAGGGTGAGCACTGGAGAGTGGTATTGGTAGAGTAGTTGAAGGTGGAATTCAGTATGTTGTTAATGATGCCGAGCAACTCACCATTGAGTTCCTGCTAACTGTCCAGTGTTGTGTAAAACCTGTGCATGTACACACATGCACACATGCACATGCACACACGCTTTCCAAAGGAGACCAGATGGAATAAAATGGAGAGCCTGGGAGGAAAGACTGCCCTTGAACCTGAGAAGAGACATGTCATCCATCATCTAAGGGAGAAAGAATTGGTTTGTATGTAGATAAATTTGCTGAGGAAGGGGCAAGAAGTTGAGACAGTTCATGCCTCATTATCTCAGTTTTTTTCATTCATACTAGATTATTGTTGCAAAAACGTTATATAGACCATGTTGACATATTAGTTGATTTAACATATATTAATAAATCCATTGGATTTTTCTCTTATTTTCCTTTGCTGTATAGTGTTGCATACTGTTAACTATTGATTTTTTAAAACACTCTTCTTGGCTTTCACTACACTTTTCTTTTGATTTTTCCATCTATTTTTTTCTGTACTTCTACCTCTCTACTTCTGCTTCTCCAGTCTCTATTTTGTGAAAATAAATGTAATTCCATTCACTAAATCTCACATCTCTTTTTGCTGTATATGCTGTTCCTAGGCTACATGACTCAGTGTTGTGGGTTTAGCTAAATAAATGTAGCTGTAACCTCTCCAGGAAATCTGAAAACTGGAAAAGTATTGTGTTGCCACTTACTTGGTAAACACATTCACTTAGGTATTTTGTGAGAACCTCAGATTCAACAACATCATCATCAACATCAAAATCTAGTGCATATTTCCACATACCTCATTCAAACTTTTTCTTCTGTATTTCCTATTTTTGTCATTTTGTGGCCTATTTCAGTTGTCCATTAAGACCTAATTCACTAACCTATTAACTAAGTTTCTGTAGAATTCCGCCCCCCCCATCAATGCTTCCTAACTCCAGCAGAATATATAACACTTCTTAGAAATGTTTGATGGCCTCCCACTGTCTCCAGAATGGAGTGTGAGCTTTTCATATCCAGGTTTCTTCATGAAACATAGTTCAGCCTTTCTTGCCTCCACCCCTGCCGTGACCCACAGAGCCAGTCATATCGGCTTCTCCAAATCATCTATTTATGCTGTTCTCTGTCTCCGATGTTTTCCCTCTTCCACTCTACCATCAAATTCTAACAGGCCAGTGTCCCTCAGAAATGACACATCTTTCAGGTCGGCCTCAACCTTTCCCAGCCACATTGAATCTTTTCTTCCTTTATTCTCCTATAGTATTTTTTAACTGCCTGTAAAGCATTCATCACAATCAATTCCTAGATATTTAAATAGGCGTTTGCCTTTCCCATGAGGCTACAGTTTAGGAGCACATGGAAGATTGCTGTATCAATATATTGTCACAGTGCACTCATCCAACCCTGAGTAAGCAATAGCTCAACACTGCCCGAATGAACGAATGAATGAATGAACAAATGAACGAATGAATGAATGCATGACCGGGTAAAATCTGACTGAAATCTTTTGGCCTACTAGTGTATGAGGTGCTGCATGTCTTCCCTGTGGGTGCCTTGAGGCCACCTCAATCTTAAAAATTTCAAGATGGAACTCTCAGCTCACCATTCTACCTCCTTTTCTTTTTTGCTATTTTGGCACACTGGTTTCTGAGTCAGCAAGACTTGGAATCATATTTTGACCCTTTTCTCTCCCTTTCTCATCATGTCGAGTTCTTTGCCAAAGTCTGTTGATTCTGTCTCCATGGTGTTCCTTGCATCCACTCGTGTTTCATTTTTACTGCTAGCTTAGGCCCTCAGTTCCTCTGACTTGGGAAGGTCTCCTGATAGATTTTCCTGCCCTTATCATCTGTTCTTTGACCTGTTTTTAAAATAATCTTTCTAATAGGGGCATCTGGGTGGCTCAGTTGTTAAGTGTCTGCCTTCGGCTAAGGTCATGATCCCAGGGTCCTGGGATCAAGCCCCGCATCAGGCTCCCTGCTCTGCGGGAAGCCTGCTTCTCCCTCTTCCACTCCCCCTGCTTGTGTTCCCTCTCTTTGTCTCTCTCTCTGTCAAATAAATAAATAAAATCTTTTTTAAAAAAAATCTTTTTAATAAAAACTTTCAGTAGCTTCTCACTGCTTTCAGAACTAAATATCTAAATATCCACGTATTTGTCATGACCTTCTACAGTCTAATCAAAACCTGTTTCAGGCTTATCTCTGATTGTGTGTTGTAAGTATCCTGAACTCCAACCAAAGTGGTCTATGTCTTGCAATAGCTTTAATATCCCCTAATTTCTCACTTCTTTGCTTAGTGAAATTGTTGAGAAGGTGTTGAACCTCTTCTATATTTTCACTAACCTCAGATACCATCTCTTTCATAAAACCTTTCTCAAGCCCATAAATTAAAGCTGTATGTGAGCTTTTCAATTCCAGACCTCTAAGTGCTTTATTTCTCTCTTGTTCATTTTTTTTTAAGATTTTATTTATTTATTTGTCAGAGAGAGAGTGAGAGCGAACAAGCAGGGGGAGTGGCAGAGGGAGAAGCAGTTTCCCTACTGAGCAAGGAGGCTGATACAGGACTCGATGCCAGGACCCTGGGATCATAACCTGAGCCAAAGGCAGACGCTTAACCGACTGAGTCCCCCAGGTGTCCCTCTCATTCATTTTTCATATTCTACATTGTGGTGTATGTATGTATGTATGTATGTATGTATGTGTGTGTGTGTGTGTGTGTGTGTGTGTACTTAAGTACATTGGAGTAAAAAGTCAGCAGAGGCAGAAAGCCTGTTATCTCTGTATCTTTAGGAGTTCCTAAAACAGTAGAACCTTGAGTATAGTGGGTGCTCAAGAGTATTGATTACTCGTCACCTGAGATATGAGATAACCAAAACCATATGCTAGTGAAAGGAGATAAGAATTTATAGTATCAGAACCGAGAAAAGAGCATTTAAAAATTAAAAAAAATTTTTTTTTATACAATTGAATCATTAGTAATCACAGAGTCATTTTACGGGATTCATTAGGGGCAGAAGCCAGATGGCTAGGGATTAAGGAGTGGGTGGGTATTGAAAAAATGGAGCCAGTGAGGATAGATACTTTGTTGTGATGTGGAAGGTAGCAAACCTTGTAAGAAATGGAATATGATCTGTAGATTTGGAAAGAGACTTGTGAAGGAAAACCACAGGTGGTGTTTGAAAGAAAAATGAGTGTGCTGTCAGAGATCCAAGTGCCAGAATTACTCCAAATCATACGTTTTCATTTTTCACCTTGGCGGCGGAGTACTCCAGATGAGTCAGGCCTCTGAAGCTAATACCAAGTTTCAGTGGCCTAAGGTCACAAGGTTAGAGTAAATGTGCACACCGTAGAATAAGAAGCCTTGTAAACATGACCATGTTTAGGACTGGCAAGGGTGATGTTCCCGAGTCAATTGAGTTTATATTTCTTTGTTCCAGTTCAATGTGATGAAATTATTTAGAGAGAAGATTTACTGAGCCCATCTTATATATATTTTTAGGGGATCTCTTCCCTTAGTTATCACACATATATATTTTAAATGTAATAAATTTGAAAAAGAATCATTACTTAGCTAAATTAGAATATTTTTCCAATACATTTTAAAAGATCTAGTTTCTGGTAAAATCACTTAATATGAAAACAATAAAAATATTTAAAGAAATTGTAGCTTATATTTCTTGATAGGATGTCATTTCTGTTTACCTATAACCAGGGTGTTGAATTTACATAGTGATAGCCCAGAGCTCCTGAAATAAGTGTAGCTATTGGGTTTAGTTTCCCTTTGACCTTATTATACACAAATATTCTCTTAAAGACTTTATTGTAAGAAATAAAATATTAGAATCTTTCTATTTAGTCTGAGTCTTCATATTTAAGACTAAGGCTGTGATTATAGAATTAGAAAATATAGATACACACACATACACTTTGTGGACAATTTAATTTTGCAGTATTTATTTAGATACTGTATGGATATAATGAAAGGTAGAATACTCATTTCAGAAGCCCTAGACTACATTGAACTAAAAGGGGCGCCTAGGTGGCTCAGTCAGTTAAGTGTCTGCCTTCGGCTCAGGTCATCTGAGGGTCCTGGGATTGAGCCCCATGTTGGGCTCCCTGCTCAGTGGGGCGTCTGCATCTCTCTCGCCCTCTGACCCTCCCCCTGCTCATGTGCACGCGCGCTCTCTCTCTCTCAAATAAATAAATAAAATCTTGAAAATAAAGGGGGGGGATCATCTAGGCCAGCGTTCTTAACCTTAAAGTCCCTGACATTGTAAACAAATCAGAGAATAGCTTTGAGATTCTCAAAGAGGTAGAAGACCACCAAAAAGCACCACTAAAATAGTCTAATTGTTACTTTTCACAGATAATAAAACTGTAACGGGGAATGGGGAGTAAGTCATTTGGCCAAGGATACTGCTGTTAGCTTGATAGTACTAAAGTTCTGGTTTTTCAATTCCCAACTATTAACCATCCCAGTGGAAATAACACATAGCCCAAACCAATTCCCAGCGGTTAACGATTAGTTGTCATTCACTTAAGACATAATCTCTTTAAAGAAATGTTTGCCCCATGTGCTAAGAAATGTTTAAGTGGAAATGGGACACTATGATATATAAAATAATATACGCACAGTAACTCCAGAAGGCAGATGAGATCATTTATCTTCCTCTGTCCTTGTTCTGATCCCTCCCTCCCTTTACCAAATTTCTTTTTAATTTTGTCTTGGATATTCTAGTTATGGTCTCTGATGATTTTGATTAGAATAATCCAATCTTTTGATCATTCTCCTTCATTCTTTCACTCATTAATTAATTCAACAAATATTTCCTGAGTGGTCCTGGGAACAGAATGGTGAGCCAAATTGACATGGTTCCTTCTTTCTTGAAGTGTGTGGTCTTAGGGGACATGGATGTTAATCAAACATTTGTAAAGAAAAGTAAGAACAGGATTTCTCTCTCTTTTTTTTTTTGTAAGATTTTATTTATTTATTTGACAGAGACACAGCGAGAGAGGGAACACAAGCAGGGGGAGTGGGAGAGGGAGAAACAGGCTTCTTGTGGAGCAGGGAGCCCGACGCGGGGCTCGATCCCAGGACCCTGGGATCATGACCTGAGCTGAAGGCAGACCCTTAACGACTGAGCCACCTGGGCACCCCAGAACAGGATTTCTTAGGTAAAAACTAAAAACACAAAGTGCTATGAGCCAACAACTGCTGAAGGATCTGGTCTGAGGCATCTGGTCAGATTTCCCTGAAGAGGTGGTGTTTCAGTTGAAAACTTAAGTCAAGAAGGAGTTTGGCATAACCATGCTCCCTGCAGAGGGGCCAGCATGTTTCAGGATCTCAAAGAAGACCAGTGTGATTGAACTGAGGAAAAGCAAGGGAGAGAGAGAGATGCACAAGAGGAAGCTGGAGAAGGAGCTGGGGAGCAGATCCTGTAATGATTTGAAGGCTATTTGAGGTAAGAGGAAGTGGAAAGCCATTGGAGGATTTCTAGCAGGGGGATGACATTGACTGGTTTGGACTTTTTGGCCATTATGAATAATGCTGCTGTGAACATTCATGTACATTCATGTGTATTCATGTGTTCTTTCGTGTGGACATATGTTTTATTTCTCTTGGGAATATATTTAGGAGTGGAATTGCTGGGTCATTTGGAAGTTCTGTTTCATATTTTAAAGAACTGCCAGACTGTTCTCCAAAGTGGCTCTTACCATTTTACAGCCCTACCAACAGTGTAGGAGGGTCCCAGTTTCTCCGAATCTTTGCTGACATTTGTTATTATATATCTTTTTAATTGTAGCCACCCTAGACGGCCTTACTTTGAGCCCCTTGCCTTTTCCTAGCAAGGCTTTTAAGCCTGGCATTTAGGATTCTCAGTGGTCTGGCGCCAGGCTACCGTTTTGCCCTTTTATCCACTTGGTTTGAGTAAACTACTCATTGTCCACAGAATATGCCCTATACTTTCCCAAGCTGTTTTTTAAAATTTCTTTTCGTGTATGCATATGCTTGTAATATACAATGCCCTGATCTGTGCCTCACAATCTTTAAAGACCCAAGTAGATTTTTTTCTGTCTTATTCATTTTATCACATTGAGCCATATGGAATAGTTGATATTTGACCATTTTACCTGTAGAAGTAGCAATTTTAAATGCTTCATTTTAATGTATGTCTTGCTTTCCTCTAAACCTGAAATTACTTCCATTTCCTTTGAGCCTTTTCTCCTAGTACTTGTTTGTACCTCTCATGGTATTAGTGATGTGCTCATGTGGTATGATGTCTCTTATAGGACTGAAATCTCAAGGGCGGAGGCTATTCTGTAACCCAGTGTTCTGTACATGGTAAGGGTTTGGTAATTGTTAACTTTCTTTAAAAGGAGTATGTGTACTATATAATGAGTCAATATGAACAAAACGAATCAATATAAACTTAGCATATCCATATAAACATAACTGTAACTGAGTACACATGCAAAGATGTTGGAATGCCTAGATTTACTGGAAGGATCCAGAAGAATAACTTAGGACTGGTTTCTTGTGGAAAATGAACCTTCATCAGAAGACTTAGGTAGTAAAAAACCACAGTTGGTCAGAAAAGACATTTAGAGAGTAAATTAAAAGATATTCAAAGTAGAAGGTAGGAAGAGTCTGATTCTCATGACCAGTGGCAAGGAAGAGGTTTGTATAGCTTTAGGGAATGTAAGTGTGGGCTAGAATTAGGTACGGTGGGGAGCCCTGACACTCTGAAAGCTATGATGATGAGATTTAATTCGATTTGGAGGCTGTTGGGTGCCTGTATAAGCACCTTTGTCATAATAAATGCAAGTGCGAAGGATTTGTTGGAGTGATGCTTGAGGAAAGTTATGCTTGTAGATTTGAAAATATAGCAAGGACAGATGAGACTAACATCTCTGAGGTGAATGTAGGTAGGAGCTGGTTCTGGCTTTTTCAGCCCAGTTTTATTGCTAGACTGAGACATGAAAATGGGAAATAAAACTTATATTCAATGTGAAAGAAAAGGGAGCAAGAAAGGAAAATACAAACTGTTTCTTCTTGGAAACTGTGCTTTGGAGTATCTATTAAGTTGAGGTAAACAGTTCTGGGAAATGTAGTTCCCTGGAAAACAAAAACAGGCCAAATGAATGAATATTCATCGTCTACTCACAGTTTTCTCAGAGAAGTGTTTTTCTTCTTATTTACCTACTCTGGATCTGGACAACGCTGGCTCTTCACTAACTAGCTGTGTGACTTTGGGCAAATTACTCAACATTCTCTTTCTAGAGCACTTAAAGCTGTTTTTAAGAAATTGGGAGAAAAGCCCATGGTCACAGATTTCTTGTTTGATGATGTCAGAACTATAACTTAGGCCAATTGATTTTCATCTAGTAATATTTCCATCTTCCACCGCTGCTTTTTTTTTTTTTTTCTTTTCCCACCACAGCTTTTAAGACTGCTGCTTTTCAACAGCTTGGTCGTTGAGTTCAAATAAATACTGAGTTCTTAAAATTACTAGTATTTTTTTCTTTTTTTAAAATTCTAAAGCTATTATATTTTTAAAGAAAAAGATTTTTTAAAGATTTTATTTATTTGTCAGAGAGAGAGAGAGAGAGAGCGAGCGAGCACAAGCAGGGGGAGCTGCAGGCAGAGGGAGAAGCAGGCTCTTCGCTGAGCAAGGAGCCCGATGCAGGACTCGATCCCCATGACCTGAGCTGGAGGCAGACGCCCAGCCGACTGAGCCACCCAGGCGCCCCTAAAGAAATTTCCAAGTGTATACAAAAGAGAGAATTGTACAATAATCCTCTAATGACCCATCACCCACACTGAATAGTTTGTCATACTTGCTTTATCTCTTTTCCTTGTTCTTTTTTTTCCTGAACTGTTTTGAAGCAAATCATGTCTTTTCATTCCTACATACTTCAGTGCACATATTTAAAAAGTAAAAGCATTTTTTTTTTTTTTTACATAATCTCATAATCACACCTGATAGAATTAGGATCAGTTCTTTTTATTATGTAATGCTCCTCCATACCACAGGATGGCTTAACCAACAGTAATTTATTTCTCCCAGTTCTGGTGTCTGGGAAGTCCAAAATCAAGTTGCCAGACAATTCCGTTCCTAATGAGGTCTTTCTTTGACTGTTATGTAGATAGCTGTCTTCTTGCTATGTCCTCGAATGGCCTTTCCTCTTTCCTAGGTGCATTCATTGTTGGGGGGGGTGGATTGGGGAGGGAAGGAATTGGGGGAAAAGGGGTGGCAGGCTTTTTCTCTCTTCTTCCTATAGGGCCACTAATCTTATTGGATTAGGAACCCCACCATTATGACATCATTTAACCTTAATTACCTCCTAAAAGCCCTGTCTCCAATTATAGTCACATTGGGGGTTAGAACTTCAACATAAGAATTTGGGGTGGGGGGCACCTGGGTGGCTCAGTCGGTTAAGCTTCTGCCTTCAGCTCAGGTCATGATCTCAGGGTCCTAGGATCCAGCCCACGTCAGGCTCCTGCTCAGCAGGAAGTCTGCTTCTCCCTCTCCTCCCCACTCGTGCTGTCTCTCGCAATCTCTGTCTCTCTCAAATAAATAAATAAAATGTTTAAAAAAAGAATTTGGGGTGGGGGCATAATTCAGTCCGTAGCAATGACAGACTTCATTTTTAAATGGCATTCACAGTGGGACACCTGGGTGGCTTAGTTGGTTAAGTGTCCTTGATTCTTGATCGCAGCTCAGTTCTTAATCTCAGCATCGTGAGTTCAAGCCCCGCATTGGGTTGCACACTGGCTGTGGAATCTACCTAAAAAAAAAAATGGCGTTCAAAGTGCCAAGACACGTGCTTCTATAATGATGATAATATTCATTTTTCTAATACTTCTAACATAATACTGTCCAAGAGACATAATAACTTATTATTTTGTCAATACCAGGTCTTTAATTGTAGTTCTTGCTGTTTTTTCCCCTTTAGTAAATCTTTGGTTACAGTCACTGGGGGGATTTATATTCTCACTTGTAATATGTCACGGCAGAAATAGCATTAATAAGAGGTGACACAGCAGCTTTGCCATTATAAGTATTTATGCAGCTAATCTGACTTGGGGAATAATACATGTGCAGTAATATTCATTTGTCATAAATAATAACTAACACATGTGCCTGATAGTCTTTTTTCAGACACTTTCCGTGTTTTATTGAGAGCAAGGAGGGGAAATGGTCTGTGGTAAAGAAAGAATCTTGGAAAAGTATACAATAGTATACTATTGTAGTATAATCTTGGAAGATAACAATACTGTTATATTAGTAACAATATAAGAGGAGGAGCTTGTAGATGATTAAATGCAATAAAGTATACAGTTATTATAAAAATGTATCTAGTGTACAGTAAAGGAAGAGTCATGCCTACAAGATGAATAGGGGCAAAGAGGGCATGGAAGCCTATGAAGGACACTGCAGGCAATGTCAGCAGGGGTAGCAAAGGAACAGAGGCATGAAATGGCTAGAAGATATGGGGAATCTGCAAGCCATTCCCAACGGCTTCAGGTGAGTTGAAGCTACAGCTAGTTATGTAGAACAGGGGCCAGATCATGGAATACTTCAAGTGTTATGCTAAGGAGTTTGGGCTCAATTTGGGAGGGATTGAGGAATTACTGAAAATGTAAGTCGGAATGATATTATCAGATCTCTGTTTTTGAAGGATCACTTTGGTATTGGTTTGGGGTGACCTATTGGATGAGTAGGAGAAAGGAGACTGGTGATTTGCTATAGTCCAGGTAAGAGGTGTTGAATTAAGGCAGTAAAAATTAGGAGGGAAAACGGATGCGTTCGAAGTGATAGGGAGGTGGACTCTGTAGGACTTTGGGTTGATTGGATGTGATGGGCTGCTGACCACTGCCCTGGGCCTAGCTCATGCTTCTAACTGTGAGTCTTAAGCAGTCCCAGTTTGCAGATTTCTTCCATAATAGCTAAGCTTTAGCACAGAGATGATAGATAGTTATATTGATACAAACTTAGGGATTAGCAGAGCAGTGATGGCCAATGGATAAGAAATAAGGATGCTGAAGGCTTGCCAAAGAGATTTGAAACTATTACTGTACATTTCAGGTAAGACAGAGAAGTGAGAGGAAGGAGAGCAAAGAAGCATGAAGGGTAATGACCAGTGGAGGGGCTGAGGGATGATTTGTCTTCAGCATGTTGAAGACTAGATGAAGGAAAAGTTAAGAAAAGTGAGATATTTGGAAAGGATACCATCTGTAGACAGGGATTGGTTTCCTTGAGTGTAAGATTATAGACACTGAGTAATTCCCAGAAATGATGAAGTCCAGGCTATGACCAAAGAAGCACATTGCTGAAGTGGGAATGTGGGTGAGGGGCATAGGAACTGAGGAATTTTGAGATAGGTGGTTGCTGGTTTATCCTTGGGGACGTTAAAATTCCCACGATGATGGCTTTGGAGCAGAGGGAAGCTTTGGAGAAGAGAAAGTCAGACAACTGAAAAAGTCCTTACTGAGGGAGTGGGGAGTAATGAAAAGGTAGGTGGCTGACAGTAACAGGGAAGCTGTAGATGCAAATGCCAGAAGGAGGAGGAAGAGGAGGAGTCAGTGTTTTACATATGAAGATGGAAAAGTAATACTAGTGTAGAAACGTGAGTGAGCTGGGGAAGTGCTGGTTTCACCTCTGGGTTTAAGATGCTGGAGAAGAGTCTCCTTTAGAAAAGGCTACAGGGGAGTGGGTTCCTGGGAGGAGGGGTCAGCTGAGGCAGAGAGGTGGAGGGAAAATTCCGTGGAAGATGTGAGGCATTTGAGTCACTCTGAAGTAAAGATTCCGGTGTAAAGGTTAGGAACAATTAGTAGCTGAAAGAAGACCTGAGCAGGGAAAATGGATGGAGGAAGCATAGACAAGAAGGTCTGGCATTTTTGCAGAGAGGCTTGGGATGAACAGGATAGCAGGAATGTTTGGACTGACTGCCTTGAAGTTTGTGGGCCCAAGAAAAGTGGTATTGGTTACTTAATGAGGTTAGCAGACTGCAGTCTTTGCTCTGAGTTCAAATGCCTTGCCAGTTACAAGATTCTTATCCTCTAGCAGTTTATAATTTAAAAAAGAGGTGGCCATGTAACCCAAGAACTCTGGTCTAATGTGGCAAGTGTTTGGTGTAATTACAGAGTATAGGCAGAAGTCTGTGAAAGTGCAGAGGAATAAGAGGTTAGTTCTGGCTGGAACAGCAGGGGAGGACTTCTTGGAAAGCTTGCTTTTTAACTGGGTCTTAAAGAGTCGGTAGGATGTTAATAAATAGATGGGGATAAAGAGGCATTCTGTTTTGGAATGGCATGCGCAAAGATGTGCATTCAGGGAAATACAGAGCTTGTTTGTGGAATGGTTCATAAAAGATCAACATAGAGAGTTTGACCTCAACATAAGCAAGGGAGCAGTGGACATTAGGTTGTATTATACCAGTGGCCCGTGGCGATCAGAAGCATGCACAGAGCGCATCTGACAGAAGGAAAAAAACACTGAAAATAGAGCTCTGCTTTCTAGGGTGTCTGTGGCCACCTCCATTCTGGCCTAAAGAGCAGCACTTCCTGTTTATACCAGGAGAACTTTGAGTAGTTCTCCTGGGGTGTGTATGCGTATGTGTATGTCTGCCATCATCACAAGAACAGCACTAGGATATACCCTAGCCCTGTCTCTTCCAGTCTCTCCTTGCTTGCCTGGGGTTTAAAACCTTTGTAAACTGGTCACATTGAACTACACATCAGTGCTTCTTCACATATAACACGGTGGATTATAATATCTACTACCCATGTTTATGCATGTCTGGAAAGAGAAGTTAATAATTAAAAGCTATTTGCCACATTTATGCTTGAAGGACTGATTCTTTGAATCCGAGACTGCAAGTTATTAGTTACAGAACCTGGTTTTGTTTATTTCCCTTAGATATATTTACTTCATACTTTGACTTTAAAGAACCCTTTGGTTTCTCAGTGGGACATGCTATTATAGCTTCTCTGTCAAAATTATTTTTTCTAAGTAATATACTACCCATAATTCCAAATTGTGTTTTATTGCCATTAATTTTATCTTCTCTCAGAAGGTCATATGTATAACAAGTAGTATCATACATTTGAACTTGTCCAAAATAGACTTTATGAGGTGCTGGTTGCCATATCATTTAGAACTGTGTTTGGCTATACAGAATATAAAACTCTATTACAGTGATTTTAAAAATTGAATTTCAGAGGTGCCTGGGTGGCTCAGTTGGTTATGCATCTGACTCTTGGTTTTGACTCAGGTCATGATCCTCGTAGGTTGTGAAATCGAGCCCTGCCTCGGGCTCCATGCTCAGCGGGGAGTCTGCTTGAAGATTCTCTCCCTCTGCACCCTCTCTCCACTCGTGCATGCCCTCTACCTCTCTCTCTCTCATAAATAAATAAATCTTAAAAAAACTGAACTTCACTTTTTTACATAAAAAAATCCCATAAGTAGGGAGTTGGTGTGGATTCAACTGCTCAGTGATACCATGAGGACTTACGTTCTTCCTGTTATTTGGCTCCCTGTTCTTAATAGGCCAGCATGTTGGTCATATTTACAGGATGGCTACAGTATTTCTAAGCTTTACGTTCTTGTTCCAGTCAAGAAAAAGTAGGAAAGGTTAAGGGCTAACCTGCTGTTCCTGCTCACCTTTATTATGAAAATAAAAAGTTTCCGTAACTATTAACATAGTTCCTCTTAAATCTCATAGACCATAGTTGTGTCACATGGTTCTCCCAGCCACAGGGGAGCCAAAAGCAGGCATGTCATGTTGGACTGGGCACAAACTGCCCTAATCAAAGTCAGGGGGAAAAAAAAGAGGTATGTATATATACGGAGTAGGCAACAAATAATGTCTCTCAAAGTACTGTGCCAAAGTTTGATTATTTTACCTGTTATTTTAACACAGATGGCATTTAATTAGTAAGAAATTGGCTACAACAACAAAACAGAAAAAAGAAGAAAGGGAGAAAACATTCTCTGTCAGTTTCTCTATACTTACATTATAAAACTAAATAGAATTTCTTATGACTGCTCCTTTGTGTAATATTATACGTTGTTGGATATAAACAAATAACAACTACAGTCATACCTTGAAATAGTTAATAAAATAAATATATGTTTGCATTTGAAAAAATGTTATGAAGTGTTCCAATTGGAATACTGTTTTTAATCCATTTAAGTGAATTTCTTTTGGGAGAGATGATTTTCACGTTGTATGAATATATAAAAACATTTTGCAGGGTGCCTGGGTGGCTCAGTCAGTTGCGTGTCTGCCTTCAGCTCAGGTCATGATCCCAGGGTCCTGGAATTGAGCCCCATATCGGGCTCCCTGCTCCCGGGGAAGCCTGCTTCTCCCTCTGCCTTTGCCTGCCACTCCCCCTACTTGTGCTTTCTCTCTTTCTCTGTCAAATAAATAAATAAATAAATAAATCTTAAAAAAAAAACAAAACCAAACATTTTGCAGATGGCATGATCTTATAAATGGAGAACTGTAAAGGCTTTACCAAGAAACTGTTACAACTAATAAACAAATTCAGGAAAGTTGCAGGATACAAAATCTACATGCCGAAATCAGTTGTGTTTCCATATGGTAACAACAAATCCTCCAAAAAAGAAATTAAGAAAACAGTTCCGTTGTAGTAGCATCAGAAAGAGTAAAATACTTAGGAACAAATTTAACCAAGGAGGTTAAAAACTTGTGCAAACTATAAAACTATGATGGAAGAAACTAAAGGCATAGATCAATGGAAAATTATGCTGTGTTAATGGAGTAGAAGAATTAATCTTAAGATGTCCATGCTGACCAAAGTGATCTACATTTTCAACGCGTTCTCTGAAAATTCCAGTAGCATTTTTCATAGAAAAAAACAATCCTAAAATCATTGTGGTAACACAAAAGACCCCAAATAGCTAAAGCAGTCTTGAACATGAAGAACAAAGGGGGAGGCATCATACTTCCTATCTTCAAACTATATTTCGAAGCTGTAGTTATCAAAACAGTATGGTACTGGCATAAAAAGACACATAGATCAATGGAATAGGATAGAAAGCCCAGAAATAAAACCACACATATCCAGTCAACTTGGCTTTGAAAAGGGTGCCAAGAATGTAGAATGGTTTTGGTAAAAATGGATATCCACATGCAAAAGGATGAAATTGAACCCTGATGTTACACCGTACACAAAAATCAAACCAAAATGAATTAAACATTTAAATGTGAGGCCTGAATCTGTAAACATCCTAGAGGAAAATAGGGGAAAATCTCCTTGGCATTGGTCTTGAGAACGGTTTCTTGGATTTGACATCACTAGCACGGCAACAAAAGCAAAAATAAACTAGTGGGACGACGTCAAGCTAAAAAGTTTCTCTACAGCAAACGAAACAACAAAATGAAAAAAGGACCTACAGAATATGAGAAAATATTTTGGGCGCCTGGGTGGCTCAGTTGGTTAAGCGACTGCCTTCGGCTCAGGTCATGATCCTGGAGTTCCAGGATCAAGTCCCGCATCGGGCTCCCTGCTCGGCGGGGAGTCTGCTTCTCCCTCTAACCCTCCCTCCTCTCGTGCTCTCTCTCTCTCTCTTTCTCTCTCTCAAATAAAATCTTTAAAACAGAAAATATTTCCAAACCATAGATCTGAAGAGGGGGAAATGGAGAGATACTGAGCAAAAGGGACAAAGTGTTAGATATAAAGTGAATAGTTCCAGGGACCTAATGTATAGCATGGTGACTGTTGTGAGTAATACTGTATCATATACTTGAAATTGCCAAAAGAGGATCTCAAATTTTCTCCCCCCCGACACACAAAAAGGTAGTGTGAGGTGATGGATGTTTTCGTTAGCTTGGTTGTGGTACTCATTTCATGGTGTATACATATATCAAAACATCATGTTGTACACCTTCATGTGTCCTACACAGTTCTGCTTTAACAGTCACACCCCAGTAAAGCTTAAAAATGGAACAAGAGAAAATGAGGTGACAATTTTTTTTGGAGGAGATGATTTTCACATTGTATAAATAACTTAGTTATTGTTACAGGCAGGTTTATGGTGGACAAATTTTAGAACAATCTGGTTTTTAAGTATCACATCTCAAGATGGATTATTTTATCAAAATCTAATGAAAAAATTTTGACTTTGGGTGTGAGGAAGACTTTCATTATGTTGGGAATGGAGCTTTAGAAAAATATATTTTTTAATTAGAACTTTAAACTTCAATGTGTCTGAGATTTTTCCACCATTTTTTTTTACTTTAAATAATTTTAAATTTGTTTTACTGATAAAAGGAAATGATGTAAATCATTCAGTTTGTGGCATAGGTATATTGTCACTATGTTTTGGAATTTAACAAACATAATACTCGTTAACAGTATACATAGGCACTGAGGTAGATTTTGTGGAAAATGAAGACACAATTCTCCCTTTTGGGGTAATTGGGGTAATTAATTAAATTGTGATTACTTAATTATTTAATGGAAGAAGTAGATATTTAAGACAGGCTTATACAGAATTTGATTTGGTGGAAAGATACAGGTGCAGAGACAAGCTCATCTTTCTATAGCTTTTGTCCCTCTGCTTCTCTAGCCCTGTTGAACTCTTTGTAGTTTCTCAAGTGTTCTGGGCTCTTTGATTATTCTGTATCTTTGCAGGGCTTTTTATTTGTATGTTTTTAGAATTCCCTTACTTGTTTGTCAGCTTGGCAATTTCCTGTCTTCCAAGACTGTTCAAAGAACATCTTCTCTGTGAAATCTTCCCTGAACTTCCTGGGTAAAGTTGGGTTCTTCCTTTACCTTTCTCCCACAGTGCATTTTCTCTGTTTCTGTCTCTGTCTCTGTGTCTCTCTCTGTGCTTGTAGTGTGTTAACCTCGAAAGTAAAACTGTCAGTTACATTACCAGCAAAATGGATTTATTGAGGAATAACGGAATTGCAATTTGAGACATGCAAGTTATGGCAAAACCATAGGCAAGTCTAGAGAACAAAGGAAAGGAATGACTCTTTAATGTGGAAAAGGGGGCATTCAGAGAAGCAGTTATAAACTTTGTGTTATAAACACAAAGCCCATTGGACTAAACTGGGTGTTTGAAGTATAGTGGCTTTATTTGGCTGAGTTGTGACAGTCTCTCTTTGGCTGGGCTGTTGTCAGGCAAGGAGAAAATCTTCCTCCTACTGGGGTAGTAAAATATAGGCTTCTTCCTGTTGGGAATGCAGAGGGCTGCAAAGAGTAGTAGGGTGTGAGAGTTCCCCCTTCTTGTCTCCTGTTTCAAAGGGGGCTTCCTTTATTCAGTTTCACAGGGCTCAGTGTCATTATCACAATACACCATTTATTTATTTGTCTCTGCCACAGTTTGTGAGCTTCATGAACATGAGGGCTAAGCTATATCATATTTATCTCCAAATCCTAGTGCCTGGTGTAATGGTTTTATATATTGGATCATTCAGTGAGTGGTCATTGGATGAATGAATGGATGGTTGAATAAAGAGAAAGCATTAGCCCAGAGTTTATTCAGGAGTACTGGGGAAGTCTATCCAGAGGGAATGTGGTGAGAATACTTATCCCTGCAGGTATGGAGAGTTTGTAATTTATCTATATTTAGAGATAGGCTTGAATAGGCAAAGTAAGACTGGTTGGCAATGGAAGTTTTAATAAATAATGGAGTAATAATTAGTAAAAGTTCTGAAATTGTTCTTTAAAGCCCCCATTGTTGAAACACACTTGCTTTTGTATTTCGTAGTGCTTCCACGTCTCATTCAGAGAATTCAGTGCATACAAAATCAGCTTCTGTAGTATCATCGGACTCCATTTCAACTTCTGCAGACAACTTTTCTCCTGATTTGAGGGTATGTACGCTATTTTTTGGTGCTGTTTTGATGTATCGTTTGTTAGCTGTTTGTGGCCAACACTATGAATATAGCCTTGCACTAAGTAAGCAGGAGATCTTGATGGAGTAGTCTCCCAAGACTTACGTCTCTATAAAATAGCCCAGAACAGGCCAGCAGATTTAGAAATCTTACTTATTTGTAAAAGAAAAATGTGTAATTCATTCCTAAGTTTGATAACTTTGAAGTTCTTTACAAAAAGATAATTAATGGGTTTTGTTGTGGTATAAAAGATTTTCATGATTTCTCCCATAATGATGGCCACTAATAGCTAACCTTTTTTGGGTACTTACCATGTCCCGAGTGTTGTTCTAAGTCCTGTAATGAAATATCTCTTGTAATAGTTTTTCCAGTTCTATGAAGTAGAGACTGTTTTCATCACCATTCTAGGGATAATAATAACTCATAGAGATTAATAACATGTCCAAAGTCTTATCGCTAATAAATTCTCTAGCTAATCTTCTAGCTCACGTAGTCCAGTTTTAGAGCTAAGTCACTTAAATATTGTACTATAGTTGCTACACATCTCATTATAGTTTAAATATTCTTGTATTTGTTCAAGGTCTTGTTGCTATGAAATTAACCACACCAGTGATATCCTGTAGCACTTTGTATGTTTTTGGATTCATCTGCCTTGGAGAAAATGAATTTCATGTGCAGTGCTAACTCTTAAACCTTAGAGTCTTTTTATCCTGACAAAGTGGCTTCTTTCCCAGTGGTTATACTTTCACAATTTTAATGAGAACATTGTTTATATTCATGAAATCATTTGCTGTTGAGCATATACTGAGACTATATCTTTTTCTTGTGTTTCATTTTCAAAACAGAATCCAACAAATAAATATAAGAATGCAGATTACAAACATCTGTAAAGGCTTCTGCTTTTTTGTCCTTATGGATTGTGAATTGTCATAAAATAAAGTTTGGGTATAACCTGACTTTAAACATCACTAAAAATAATAAAGATTTATCTTTATAATCTGGATATATGTTGTGCTAATTATGAAGTCTTCATAATGTCGTTAGCTGTTATCTTGATGCATAACATACATTAAGGGCAGGGTTCATCATTCTTTTTTTTTTTTTTTTAAAGATTTTATTTATTTATTTGACAGAGAGAGACACAGTGAGAGAGGGAACACAAGCAGGGGGATTGGGAGAAAGAGAAGCAGGCTTCCCACTGAGCAGGGAGCCCGATGCGGGGCTCGATCCCAGGATCCTGGGATCATGACCCGAGCTGGAGGCAGACGCCCAACAACTGAGCCACCCAGGCGCCCCAGGCAGGGTTCATCATTAATAATAATGGATATAAACCCATCGTTCCCTCTCCTTAATTTGTTGCTATTTAAAAACATATCTTTTATATATGTATCAAACTTTTGTTTATTCATTATGTTAATAAAAATCCACTGAAGGCCTGTGAATTTTTTTGGCCTACTTCTAGGCAGATTATATTAGTTAAAAACATCATTTTTTTTTAAAGATTTTATTTATTTATTTGAGAGAGAGAGCAAGTGAGCAAGCACAGGGGGAGGGGCAGAGGGAGAGAGACAAGCAGACTCCGGGTTGAGCATGGAGCCTAATGTGGGGCTCAATACCTCAACCCTGAGATCACGATGTGAGCCAGAACCAAGAGTTGGATGCCCAGCTGACTGAGCCCCCCGGGTGCCCCACATCATTTATTTTTAACTTTATGTTGTGATTGATAAAGAACTCATACTGGGAATGGGAGAAATGTCACTTTTGCTTCTTGCTATGCCTGCATTATTAATATTCAACCTGCTGTTTCTTGCCTGAAATAAAGTATAAATAAATGGTTCAAAATAAACCATTTGTGTGTTCTTGTGAGGGTTAATTTAGTTAAACTGTTTAGGCACACATGTGAATTGCAGTACATTGCAGGATACTGAAAGGTGGCCTCTGCTTTCAGATTTTTTGAAGGCAGGTCTACTTCATTTCCTCGACACCTTATGTATAAATAAGAGTGACTGACTTACATTGGGACAAAATGAGGGTCATAATGTTAACTTGTATATTAAACATTATAATTTATTTCTTACTAGATATTTTAAAAAATTTAGAACACTTTTTGGATTTACAGAAAAATTGCAGAGATAGTAAGGAGTTCCTATGTACTTGACCTTCAGTTTCCTCTATTATTAATGTCTTACATTTGTGTGGTACATCTCTCAAAAATAATGAACCCATGTTGATACATTATAATTAACAAAAGCCCACAGTTTTTTCAAATACCCTTAGTTTTCACCTGATCTCCTTGTTTTTGTTCTACGATCCCATCCAGGATATCACATTACATTCAGCAGTCATGTCTCCTTAGGTGTCTCTTGCCTGTGACAGGCTTTTCGACTCTTTGTTTTTGATGATCCTGACAGTTTTATTTTTTTTTTTATTTTTTATTTTTTTTAAAGATTTTATTTATTTATTTGAGAGAGAATGAGAGATAGAGAGCACGAGAGGGAAGAGGGTCAGAGGGAGAAGCAGACTCACCGCCGAGCAGGGAGCCCGATGTGGGACTCGATCCCGGGACTCCAGGATCATGACCTGAGCCAAAGGCAGTCGCTTAACCGACTGAGCCACCCAGGCGCCCGATGATCCTGACAGTTTTAAAGAGCACTCGTCAGATGTTTTATAGAATGTCTGATATTTTACCCATAGACCGGGGTGATGTCTTTTGGGGAAGAAGACCACAGAGGTAAAGGGCCATCTTCATCACATCATGTCAAGGGTATATACCATCAGCATGATTTATCACTTTTGATGTTAACCTTAATCACTTGGTGGAGGTAGTATTAGGGTTTTTCACTGCAAAATACTGTTTTTTATCCCCTCCTTTTTCTACTATACTCTCTGGAAGGAAGTGGCTATGCACAGCCCACATTTAAGCCCACCTTGTTGAGAGTGGGACATCTACATACATTTTTCTTAATTCTTCTGTGTGGAGATTTGTCTCTTTTCTCTCATTTATTGCTTTATGCAGCCATTTATTTATATCAGTATTTACTTATGGATATCTGTTGTATATTTTGGATTTTAATCCAGTACTACTTTGTTGCTCAAATTGTCCCAACTCCAAATTGAGAGTTATTTCAGTCAGATCTTCTGTCCCTTTGATGTTTTCCCATCATTGTGGTTTTTTTGTTTTGTTTTGTTCTGAGCTCTGTGTACTACTTTACTAAGTAAGCACTACAGGATACTCCAGGCTCATCTTGATATTTCCTGCCTCAGTCTTAAAATAGTCATCCATTTCTCAAGGAGCCCAGGTTTCTTTTATTGGAGAATGGTATTAGAAACCAAGATCTGGGCACTAGGTGTCCTCCCTCCCTCCCTCCCTCCCTCCTTCCCTCCTTCCTTTCCTCCCTCCCTCCCTTCTTCCCTCCCTCCCTCCCTCCCTCCCTCCCTTCCTTCCTTCCTTCCTTCCTTCCTTCCTTCCTTCCTTCCTTCCCAAAAAAGAACAAAGTTATTTTCCTTCTGAAGGAAAAGGTCATTTGCATGCATTTTATTTGGAAGTAATATCATGGGTAGGGTGATCATATATGTACATTTGTCTGGAGTATTATTTTATGCATGTTGTCCCTTCAGATTTAACATTAGATACAAAAATGTACCGAATTATTGACTTTCTTAGCACTATAGGGTACCAAGGGAATCTTTTGAAGTTCTACATCAGCTCCATGACTGTAGGAATTCTATTAGTGCCTTATGAATTTAGCATCTTTCACAACTTAGAGGGTCCCTCAGAATCTTTATGAGATGAATGAAGAGACAGTTGTTAAATGTTAAACTAAGGAGAAGATGGTTTTGGGCAACAAAGGTCAACTGTACTTTCCTTAGTAGTGTGTAGGCTGCCTGTTACCCTGTTGCCTCGATTTTAAAGTTATCTTTGATTACTAGTCTTTTTTTCAGTTGTGGAAGGGAGATGAATGATTAACATTACATTAAAGGTTAGTATCCTTTAAAAAATGCAGCCTAATTGCAAATATGTGCTCTTTTCAGAGGTGGAGAGGGAAGAAGAATGTGCTTCTAATACTTGAAAAAAATCTAACTTGGTACTGATAAACATTGATATATGCCTCATCTCATTTAACTTTCACAACAGTCCTGTGAGACAGATGCTATTACTCCATGGGACCAGTGAGAAACCTGGTATTCAGAAGAGATTATGTGTTTTAAGGCACACAGCTAGGGGTTGCCCTTACTTGGGCTCAGGTTGGTCATATTCCTGTACAGCACATTACCTAGAGAGACTAGCCTGCTGTGACTTTGCTGCAGTTTTCACATGTGTAGTGAGCTTTTCTTAAGGGACAAAGAATATTGTTAATACATTTTTTGGGGTAGCAATAGCAGTTTTCAGATTACTTCCTTAATAAATGAAAATTGCTTTTCTAAATAATCAGAAAAAGAGGCTTTTTGTAGTAAAGATCTGATCGTCGCTCTCCTCAATTTTGTTTGTTGATGGATATTTTGCTTTTAGTATGTATACCTTTAGTGGCCATAAAATAGAAGTGTGCTAGTTAATTATAGGTGGACCTAACTGCAGACAGCTATGTGTTGTTTTCTGCCTGATCGTGGTTTGGCTCTATGCGTGAGATGAGGGGCTTGGTATGGTAGTTGTGAAAATCATCATTCACAGATGATTTGAAGTTGGTTAACCTCTATAGACTTTGAGTTCTCCATATGGGCTCAACTGTTTATCCCTGCCCTAAGCCTTAACCTTTTTAAAGCTCCTTTAGTAACAGCCTTTAAATAGAAGTATAAAAAACACCATGCATTGAAAAGCTAATCCAATTTCACTAAGAATCTTAAATCAAATTATAGAAGTTTTCTGCTATAGGTATTATGCAGTGACACTTTCCTGAAAAGTTGATTAACAGCTGAATGTGAAAGCTTCTGTTGAGGATTTCTTATTGAAACAAGATTTGTTGCTTCTGCATCAGTAAAAGAATGGAAAATTAGAGGGGGTATGGAACTATGCTAGATACCAGAAACTTGTATTTATTCAAGTGGAATTCTCTTTGTATTTTTCACCTTTTCAGCATTGCTTGTTGTGGAAAGAGTCATATACAGGTAAAATCCAATACATATGGTTCTGAAAAATTGAGCACAAATTCAGCCTTGGTAAATTCAGTTGTGCTTCCTTAGTGAATAATTGTAGAGTGTTTCTGTTTGCTTCATTTCCTCTTCACTTGGCAGTGGAACTTAATTTCAATAAAAAAGTTTCAAAAAAAAAATCCTTTCATACAAAATTTTCCCCTCCCCCCTTTTTTCTCCACCCTTCTTTCATATAAAAATTTTAATGCAAATGCATTTTTTTTATAAATCTGCAGTTTTTAAAATTCAGCTTTCTTTAATAAGAACTTTTTTTTTTCCTGTTATGGTAGACTTTTTAAAAAAAATTTTTTATTGTTAATCACCATACATTACATCATTAGTTTTTGATGTAGTGTTCCATGATTCATTGTTTGTGTATAACACTCAGTGCTCCATGCAGAACGTGCCCTCTTTAATACCCATCACCAGGCTAACCCATCCTCCCACCCCCCTCCCCTCTAGAACCCTCAGTTTGTTTTTCAGAGTCCACAGTCTCTCATGGTTCATCTCCCCCTCCGATTTACTCCCCTTCATTCTTCCTCTCCTGCTATCTTCTTTTTTTTTTTTCTTAACATACATTGCATTTGTTTCAGAGGTACAGATCTGTGATTCAACAGTCTTGCACAATTCACAGCGCTCACCATAGCACATACCCTCCCCAATATCTATCACCCAGCCACCCCATCCCTCCCTCCCCACCCCCACTCCAGCAACCCTCAGTTTGTTTCCTGAGATTAAGAATTCCTCATATCAGTGAGGTCATATGATACATGTCTTTCTCTGATTGACTTATTTTGCTCAGCATAACACCCTCCAGTTCCAAGAACATATTTTTAAAGTTTGACACTTAGTGGAATTAAGAACCTAGGAAACTGATGTCTGGTTGGTTTATTTGCTGACTGAAATAATTTCCATGAAATGCAGGATTTAAAAATTCAGATGCATAGCTCTGTTTATTTATAAAGTTTAGTTTGTATAGCATTGGGTTTTAATTAAAGAAAGTTCCTTAAGTGGTGGTGACTAAAAGATAAATTAAAAGTTGGGCTATGCAACATTTCCTTTGTAGATGTCTGCAATAAGGCATTTATACCAATGCTGGTCTGTAATTCAAAATCAAATATTAAAATGGAATTGTACTTTATGTCTTTTATCTCTATCTTAGAAGGCCTGTTTGATCTTAGAATATATATGTTATATGACTTATATATAATTTATGTGTATATAAGTATATATTATGTATATGAGATAAAAATTGTAATATTTTGGGTTTTGTTTTTAGCCATCTGCCCCTATCTTACAATTTTTAGTAGGCTTAAATCAAGTAAATTTGCTTATCTTTTTATGTTACATTATTCATATTTTCTTTATGAAACAAAGGTCAGGGATAATTGGATTATTTCTTACCTAGAGTGTGTGCATGAAAGTTGACATGTTCTGAAAATATGCAAATCTAGTCAGAATGAGTTAAGACTCATAGAGCAGATATTAAATAGACAGTGAACAGTGTCTATTACACATAATCATTTCAATAGCCAGAGGAAAAATGATTGAAGTTAGCACTTACTAACAGAAGTTAACACCACTACTGCTCACACTGACATAAACTCTTGAGAGTCTACAAATTGAAAAGAACAACTTTAGCCAGGTAAAGGATATCTCTCAAAACTCCACAATAAAGTCTTATACTTAGTGGGGAAATGTTAGAAGCATAGTCTTTAAACTTAGAAACACGATGTTAGAATTCCTAGCCAGTAAAATAAGAAAAGAATAAATAATATAAGAAATGAAAGTAAGAAAGAAAGCTTTTTTTATTTACAGATGATTGTCTATATGGACAATTTAAGAAAAAGCTTTATGCAAACTACCAACACTGTTGCTGGATACAAGGTAACTTTAAAAAAGATAAATCATGCTTCTGTTCCTTAACAAAAATGTTTGGACAGTGTGATTTTAAAAAGATTTCCAGTCATAAGAGCAACAGAAGTACATTACTCAGGGATGCATCTAATAAAAGATGTGTAAGAACTTTATGGAGAAAGTTATAAACTTTATTAAAGAACTTAAATCTAAATAAATAGATGAGTAGATGCAATCGCCTGGAGATGGCAAATATTTTCAGTATCTATTTGTTAATGCAATATAACTTCAAACCAAATTCAAAAGTTTGTCTTGCAGAACTTGGCAAGTTGATCCTAAAATTTATATGGAAAGGTAAAATGTCAAGATTATTTAGGAGGAAAAATGAAGAGGGGGGATTCACTTAATTAGTTGGTAAAGCTAAAGTAATTAGAACAGAAATAGATCAGGGAGACACATGACAGAGTTCAAGAATGACTGATATTTGTAGGGACTCTGTATATGACAGAGATGGTGTAACAAATCAGTGGGGAAGGGATGAACTATTTGGAAGTCATGCTGGGGTAGCCATATTGAAATTAGAAAAAAAAGTTAAGTTCCTAATTCGCACATACACAAACAATGAATTCATTAGATTAAAAACCTAAAATTGAAAATCAGAATATTAAAATTTTAGAAGAAAATATGTGATAATATCTTCATTACTTTCATCAAGAAGGAATTCTTAAATGGGACCTAAAAATATTAAGCATAAAAGATTATTATTAAATAAAAAAGAAATTTAGAAAGTTTTATTTATAAAAAAATAAAGTTTTATTGTGCTAAAATGGTAAGTAAGGACCTTTTCTTGCTTCTTACTGTTCATCTGACCTCTCTAATTGTAAGGTCTACCCTTAGTTATATCCCTACTGCATAGAACAGTACCTGAATGAATGTGACTTAAAAGCTATTTCATACTTGTGGCCAGTTGCAGCACTGGAGACATTTGTCCTCTCATTTGCTTTGTTTAGTTGGTGGAAAAGTTTGAGAAGCACACCTGATCAAGTGACTCTTGAAACCACTTGTTAGCTATATCTGGGAAATGGAAGAAGGAAATTCCGTGTTTTATTCATCGTTCCAAATAAAATCTGTGTCTTTATTCACTAACTCACTGCACTCTCTTAAAATTTCCTGGGTGTTCTGAGGAAACAGTGTCCATTAAGACATGGTTTCCGCAAGCATGAAGCTTAGAGTCATGTAGTGGGAGAGGAGGTAAGGAAATCAGTGATTCTTGCGTGATAGATACTATGAAGAAGGCATACTATGGGAGCAGGGAGGACAGAACATTCTAAAACATTCTGAAGCAGAACATTCTGAAGTTTATATTACAGGTGAAGTGCTGCTACATTTAAAAATACTTAGAAAATATTTGGAGGGCATTTATTAAAAATAAGAATTTAAAGAAAAATTCATTGGATAAAAAAAAATGACTTGCTGTAAGCCCCTTGAGGGCAGATATATTTGCCTTATTCCCTGTTGTATCCTTAGAGCTCAGTATCTAGAATGTGGAAGGTACTCAGGAAAAATTTATTGACTGAATCAGTAGAAGAGAATGAGAGATATGAAATTGTTGATGCTCATTTTCCTTTCATTCTTTTTTTTTTTTAAAGATTTTATTTATTTATTTTGACAGCACAAGCAGGGGGAGTGGCAGAGGCAGAGGGAGAAGCAGACTCCCCACTGAGCAGGGCCCTGGGGTCATGACCTGAACTGAAGGCAGATGCCTAACCAACTGAGCCACTCAGGCGCCCCATGAGTCTTTGCATTCTTAATAGTCCCCTAGGTCTTTTGTCTGGTAGGTTTGCCATTCTCTGATCTAGCTAATGCACCATCATAAGGCTGATCTTCCTCTGAAATCACTTTCATAATATGATACCCCTATTTAAAAATGCTCCAGGGAGGGGGGCCGCCTGGGTGGCTCAGTTGGTTAAGTGTCTGACTCTTGGTTTTTGCCCAGATCATGATCTCAGGGTCCTGGGATTGAGCTCTGTGTTGGGCTCCCGCTCAGCGGGGAGTCTGCTTGTCTTCCTTTGCCCCTCACCCCACTTTTTCTCTCTCTCTGTCTCTGGAATAAATAAATCTTTTAAAAAAACTCTTCCGGGGGATCCGTGTTTCTTACAGAAAGTGTAGACTTCTAAGCCTTGTGTTCAAGCTTCTCCATGTTTGGTCCCATCAAAACTATCACATTGTATGTCCATCTTTTCCAAAACATACCCGCACCTCTGTAAACCGGGATTCTTTTTTTATAGTCCCTTAAATGTCATGTGCTCATTCCCACTTCCATTCATGCTGGCTCACACATCTGGAATGTACTCCCTTCTGCTCTTCAGTGAAACAGATCATGGTCAGTATGTTAATAATAGACTCAGCCCCATCAGGTGATTCCAGTCCGTTATGATCTTTTTTTCCTGATAGAAGATATATGGATAATAATCAGAGAGATAATGTCAAAAAAAACTTTGAAGAAATTATATGAGGAAAATTTGGAAGAGAGACAGAAGGTAGTCACTAATTCATTTCTGTCTTCAAAAAGCCACCAAAATCCATTTGAAAATGTTCACAATTGTCTCATTTCTATCCTTAATAGGGAAATGATTTCACTCCAAACTCTCATGGCTTCCGTTTTACTGAAATTTTTCTCTCCAAAGTTACCATCATCTCTCTTTTGTAAGATTTTATCTTTTATAACAACACTAGTTTTTTTTAAATGAAAGTAATATAATGAAATAAGAATTTGTGAGAAATAGAAATAGGATTAAGGAAAAAGAATCACCAACACTTTTACTACTCTTAGTATGTAGTACGTAGAAACTCTTCCTTAAAAATGTCTACTTTTACAGTTACAAGGCTGGGTATCAGAGTAAAACCTCCTCAGCTCTGCTCACCACAAGCTTATGATGGCAGCAGTTGGCTAGGCTCTAGTAAGTAATGCCTTGCCTACCATTCTGTTAGGTTTGTAATTAATTTGATGTGATTTGAAGATATTACAAACCCCCCGTAAGGTTTAAAAGAATAAAAACTCCGAATGTGTTAAGATTAGTAAAAAGAGCCAAATAATTACAATAGAATCATAAATAGATTATTTAAAAATCGGAAAGTATGAAAAAATGATACATGTGAAAGCAACAGGAATAATATCAACTATATTCAGTTGATAGTAAGGAGATAAGGAATAGCATTATGTGCCTAAAGGTTATTTAATTAGGTGGAATACTAATTAATATGATGCTAATTCTGGAGAAGACAAGGAGTGTTTCAGACTTCAAGACTGAGCATAATGAAAGTGCTGCTAGTATAATTTCTGTTACAACCCACACATGATTCCATATAATCATCTTTTTATATACAGAGAAGGCACATAATGAAAGATATTTGACAAAATTCAACATCTTTCAGATTTTTAGAACTTTTTAATTAGAGGGGAATAGGTAAATATTTACATAAGCATCTTAATAGTACAGTATTAAAACAGAAGTATTCCTATTAAAGAACAAGATAGGGTTACCTCCTATCATGCCTATGTTAATTAGCATTGTGTATAAGTACTATCTGATGCAATTAGATAAGAGAAATACATGGTAGGCATATTATTGAAAAGGAAAGGCAAAATAAGCAAATTTTTACCTGGAAATTAAGAAAATCAAATGAATATTATTAGAAACAAAAGACTTTAATTAGATGACTAGTTATAAAAAGGAACTTGGAAGTCATCACTCTGTTGTTAACAAATAAAAAGCAGAACAAGTTGAAAGTCAACAACTCTTCTTAGATCGATCAGAGAACTGAGGTCACAAGGCAAATTGCTGCCCTCCAAATTGGCCAGACAGGTAGAGCAGAAACCCACAAGCAGAAACCTTCTCAGGAACCAGTTTGGAGTATCAAAACAGGAACTGTAATTGATGAATTGCTGGAGGCTCAGTGTGGACAAGTCTGAGAGTTAATAACTCCAGGACACCCCACACCTAGGAGGAGGTCTTCATACTTTTGTGAGTTTTACTGACAAAAACCCTACCAGGTTTCCACACAGAAGAGTGAGAAAAATCTCTTGCTTTCCGGCAGAGGGAGGGGAAAAATAGCCAGTTTGAAATAAGTCCAAAGCATTCTGTTCTTTTTGGTAAGGCCTACCCTCAAGAGAAACTATTTTACTAGCCTATCCTACCTGGTTTTGTCAGAGCCTACCCGACCTGGGAAAGGGGAAATACCCAATTCTAGCCTCTAGTCTTCTACCTGGGGGAAGAGAAGTAGAAATACAAACTCCAGTATCCTCTAGCCACCCTGTCCCACCTTGGGGGTGGAGACCAAGAAGCACTTGTGAGTATTATGGTCCAGGGGCACAAGCTCCTTCAAAGACTGAGGACTATAGGACTTAGTCATAGGACTAACACTTCCCCTCCCACCTCCACGCCTCACCACCACATCGCGAAAGGCCTGCTTATTTCAGTTCATTTTACCTAGTATGTCATGTCCAACTTTCAATAAGAAAATTACAAAGCATACTAAAAGCCGAGTTTGATATGTAAGAATCAATAGCTTCCTATTATGAAAATAAAATGTTTTAAGTATACTTAATATACTTAAGTATATATACTTAAGGGAGGGATAGAAATGCTCAGTAGTGTTCAGATTTTAATTCTTGCTTATTCTGTAAATAATATGGTTAAAACTTGAGAAGTTGATGCTAAAATTTGTAATGACAAAAGTCTGGAAACAATAGAAATGTTTTTTGGGGGGGTGATTATATGTTTATAATTGAGTACTATGCAGCCTTTGGAAAGAGGAGGTGGATCTCCACACGTGGATATGAAAATATATTCAAGACAGTTAAAAAAATCAAGAATTGAACAGTGTGTGTAAGTTCACATTTATTGGGAATTGTGGGGGGAGGAGTAAAAGAAAATGTGGCTACACAAACAGGTAGAATTACTTAGAGGCAGGTAGAAGGAAAACAAGGAGACATGTTTGGAGGCCCTTTGAACAATTCCAAGTAAAAATTGATAAAAGACATGTACTAGGGTAATGAAAAAATGCAAAGTAAGGGACAGATTTGAAAACATATATATGTGGACGTAATGTGTTCAAGCTGCGTGAATGTTGTAGATTAGGGGGAGAGAGTCAAAGACGATGGCCCCCAATTTCAAACCTGATGACAATTTTTGGTTCGCTTCTTTTCTGGCTGCCCCTCCTTTGTACACTTAGCTCTTCCTTTCTCCTCAGCCAGAAGAGATGACCTTAATGTGTCCTTCAGCCCTTACTCACTCCCTCACTCCCTTCTTTCTTCCTTATGCTCTTCCCCGCCCCTCATATCTTCAGCTGTTGTTTCTTTATGGATGACTTCCACCTCTTAACCTCTGGTCCTGATCTCTCTCTCAGCCTCCCATCCCTCATGCCAGTTGCTTGCTATACAGTTGCACTAGGATGCTATCATGTCATGAGCATAATCTTTAGTACAGTTATACAGTTCAAGTTTAGCTGCTGTTGCAAGGTATATGTCACCTTGGAAAAGTTGCTGAACTTCTTTTAAGTGTCAGTTACCCCATTTATAAATGGGAATAGCACTACTATTACTTCTCTTTCAGGGATATTATTAGCACTAGTTGAATAATGATCTTCTAAAAGCAGTGCATTAACTAGGCCAGTTCATGATTTTATTTTCCTTGGTGTGGGGTTAAATGAAAGTAATTAAGAGAATATTTCATCTGTCTACCTAGCTACTTCTATTTCATTTTGACAGATATTCTGTTCCTGAGCCATCTTTTTATCAAGGAAGGACTATTCTGTATCACAAGAGTACATCCTCCTAACTTTTTTTTTTTTAAAGATTTTATTTATTTATTTGACAGAGTGAGAGAGGGAACACAAGCAGGGGGAGTGGGAGAGGGAGAAGCAGGCTTCCAGCCAAGCATGGAGCCCAACTCGGGGTTCGATCCCAGGACCCTGGGATCACGACCTGAGCCAAGGGCAGATGCTTAACGACTGAGCCACCCAGGCGCCCCAAACTTTTTGGTTTTAAATAAGATCTTTCTGTTATAAAATGATGTTGCTCATAGATAGTAGTCATTATTGTGGTTATTTTAATGTTCTCAATCAGAAAATAAAAAGTCTGCAGCCCTATGTTCCCCCGCCCCCCACTCCCACGGTTTCTCCTATTTACATCTTGTATTAGTGTGGTGCAGTTGTTATAATTGATGAACCAATACTTACACATTATTATTAATTAAAACCCGTAGTTTACGTAAGGATTCACTCTTTGTGTTGTACATTTTGTGGGTTTTGACAAATGTATAATGACATGTTTCCACCCTTACTGTATCGTGCCTGGTAGTTTCACTGCCCTGAGAATCCTCTCTCCTCTGCCTGTTTGTCTCCCCTCCCTCCTTTCACTGAACCCCTGCGACTCATCTGTTTACTGTCTACATCGATTTGCCTTTTTCAGAATGTGTATAGTTGGAATCATCTAACACCTAGCCCAATTGGCTTCTCTCACTTAATGGCATGCCTTTAAGTTTCCTCCGTTTCTTTTTTTTGTCTTGAAAACTCATTTCTTTGTATTGCTGAATAATCTTCCTTTGTATAGATGTACCACAGTTTAGCCATTCATCGTCTGAAAGACTTCCAAGTTTTCACACTTAAGAACAGCTTGCCTTTAAAATTATTCAAGATTCAGATTTGAAAATTTTTCTTGATCTTGGGTGTGCTCACTGTGAGGGCTTCTGTAACAGAGCGCCGTGAACTGAGTGGCCCCGGACACACAATTTATCCTCTCACCTTCTGCCGTGTCGTAGTGTGATACAATAAGACACACGTATTTTGGTCTTCGTCCTCAGCTCCTGGACAGAGCTCCTAAAACCTTTGTCATTTACTAAGTGATAAGAGTCATAGGAGGATCTTTTAATAAAATATTTGGCTTTGGTTTCTGGCTCCTGAAACAGTTCAGAGTGATAAAAGTGAAAGAAACATCTTTTGTTACAACACACACCTTTCAACTATACCTGAGTTTATGTTAATGAGGTGATGTTTGGGGAAAGCCTCAAAGGATGGGGGCCCGGTTGTCAGGGGAACCATCCTTGTGACTAGAGGTTTGGAACTTTCAGCCCCACTCCCTTCCCTGGGAAAGGGAGAGGAGCTAGAGTTTGATTTAATCATTAATGGCCAATGATTGAATCACTCATGTCTGAGTAATGAAGCCTCCATAGAAACATCCTAACTGAAGGGGTTTGGAGAGCTTCTGGACTAGTGAGTCCTTGTAGGTACTGGGAGGGTGATGTGCCTGCCCAGAGAGGGCATGGAAATTCCATACACCCTCTTACCTTGTACCTTGCCCTCCAGGTTCTTCCAGCTGGCGGTTTCTGAGTTGTGTCCTTTATAATAAACAGGTAAATGTGGATAAAGTGTGGCCCAGAGTTTTGTGAGCCATTCTAGCAAATTATTGAACTTGGGAGGGGACTCATGGGGACCTGACTTATGGATGGTTGGTCAGATGTACAGGTGACAGTCTAGGACTTGAGATTGGTGCTTGAAGTGGGGGTCAGTTGTGTGGACTGAGAGACCTTAGCATGTGGAGTCTTTGCAACTTGTGAGTGTTAGTGTAATGATTTAATTGTAGGACACCTAGCTGGTGTCCACTGAGAATTATGGAAAAACCCACCTTTATCTCTGTGTCTTCATGGGGTCCTCTTCTTATAAGGACAGCAGTTATATCAGGTTAGGGGCCATCTGACTCCAGTATATCCTCTTAGCTAATTACATCTGCAGTGGCCCTATTTCCAAATTCGATCACATTCCCAGATACTGTGAGTCAGGACTTGAACCTATCTTCATTAGGGGGAGGAAGGCACAATTTAACTCATAGCATGAAGTGATGCTTTCCAAACCGTTCCCCTTTAGATACTTACTCTTTTTTGTTGTTGAATCATTGATGGTGATACAGTGTTATCCAGCCTTTGGTAGTTGTGGTTTCAAGTGAAAACCAAATTGTCCTTGGCAGTGTTATAATAAAAAGGGGCTTCCCTGTGCTCAGATTTGTACTTTCAAATATATAACCAATAAGATTTATCCCAGATGCCAGTTTGTGGCTCTACCCTGTTCAGATTTTTGTTTGTATGGTTCATTTGCCTACTTTGTGTTTTGTCAGTCAAGTTGTATAAAAAAATAAAATTGATGTTAACAATTTTTTTTTTTTTTTACTAGAATTACCTAATGAAGAATGAGTACGTAACTTTTTTCCTCACAGTTTTAGTATATAAAGAAACTGTGGAGGGTAGTTTGTAACTTTTACAGACTCATTTTTCCCTTTCAGGTGACTATAATGTAGTGTTTTGCAGATTTACAAAATATTCTTTCCTGTTTTTCTGTCATCTGGCATTCCATGTGAAAACTGACCCATAAACTTGCTCACATCCAGATCATCATTATAGACAAGGTTTCTGAATTTCCTTTATAGTAATTTCCTGATTGGAGAGAAAGGGAGAGAGAGGGAGAGAAAGGGAGGTAGCTTAAAGTCACATGGAAAGTTACTGAGCAGTTTGAAAATAGTTTGATCAAGAGGGCGTGGAAGAAAATGGGGAACATTTTCATTGGGGAGAGAGCAAAACTGAATTATGTTTTAGGAATAAAAGAATTATAAAGTTCAGTCTGTATGGATGGCTTTTTTCCACCAGTAAGATTTTAATATGATGAATAGATTTTTCTTAATAATAAGAAAAGGATTAAATACTGTATTAAATGCTATCAAAGAGCAGACCTGATAGCATCTTATCCACTGATGCAGGCAGTATCCACTCTTCCCCCAGGCAGAGTTCCTGAGGCAGGCAGGGATCTCATGTATCTGTATCATGTTTTGTGTATTCCAGGGAACTGCTCTCCTCCTCTCATATTTGAGAGTCCTGTGACTTTTTCTACACTAAAGGTATTTCTATGTTAATGCAGAAAGACCTAATGAATCAGTCTGGGTTTGCTGTCTTCATTCTTCAGACCCCATTTTAGGAAGGTAGGCCCTGGTGTTTTTGAGTTCTCCTCTTGTTTTGTTGAATCTGTATTTCTTCTTTATTACTGAAATATCTGAAATGCAGTTCTTCTGAAGTAAAAATTATCAAGTGTTACTCAAATAATTGCTTGTATTTGTTTCATAAGCTTAGGGTCAAATCTGATCACTTCTTCCAACAAGTATCAAATATTCCTTTTTATTTCTACTACCACAGAGTAATCCAGGATTTTCCTATTTCTCTCTTAGATTATTATAATTTCACCTTTATCATATTTAGTTTTGTATATCTCCTTAAATATGTCATTTACCTCTCTCAGAGGCCTCCCATGATTTTCCTTTACGTGACTGGTCAAGTTTAAAGTCCTTACTCCGCCTCCCCCCCCGCCCACCTAGTATTTTATTATAAAAATTTCCAAATACATTATTGAGTTGTAGGAGTTCTTTATATATTTAGATATTAACCCCTTATCATGTTTGCAGATGTTTTCTCCCATCAAGTAGGTTGCCTTTTCATTTTGTTGCTGGTTTCCTTTATTGTGCAGAACCTTTTTAGTTTAGTTTTTTTTTTTTTTTTTCATTTTGCCTTTGCTTTTGGTGTCAAATTCAAAAAACTTTTGCCAAGACTGATGCCAATGAGTCTTACCCTCTATGTTTTCATCTAGGAGTATGTTCAAATCTTTAATCTATTTTGAGTTGATTTTTGTGTATGGTATAAGATAGGGGCCCAGTTTCACTCTTTTGCACATAGTTGTCCAGTTTTCCCAGCATCATGTATTGAAGAGACTATCCTTTCCCCATTGTATATTCTTGGCAACTTTGTTGTAATTAATTGGCCATATATATATGTGGGTTTATTTCTGGTGCTCTGTATTCCGTTCCACTGATCTTCATGTCTGTTTTTATGCCAGTACTATAATGTTTTGATTCCTATGGCTTTGTAATACAGTTTGAAATCAAGAAGTTTACCCTCTAGTTTTGTTCTTTTTCAAGATCGCTTTGGCTGTTTGGGATCTTTTGTGGTTCCATGTAAATTTTAGGATTTTTTTGTTCTATTTCTGTGAAAAATGTCATTGGGATTTTGATAGAGATTGCACTGAACCTTTTATGTTTTTGATGCTGTACTTTACCTCTTTTTTATATTGTGTATTCATGAAATTATACTGGCTACAGTTATTTTTAATATTCTTTTTTTTAAAGATTTTATTTATTTATTTGAGAGAGAGAATGAGAGAGAGAGAGAGAGCATGAGGGGGGGAGGGTCAGAGGGAGAAGCAGACTCCCGCTGAGCAGGGAGCCCGATGTGGGACTCGATCCTGGGACTCCAGGATCATGACCTGAGCTGAAGGCAGTCGCTTAACCAACTGAGCCACCCAGGCACCCTAATATTCTTTTCTTTTAACCTTTATAATATAGTTAAGAGTTTAACATACTATCCTATTACAGAATCAGTTTTCTGAATCTGACGATATATTTACCTTTACCAATGAGATGTATATTTTCATATGTTTTTATGTTTCTATTGGTATTTTTTAAATTTCAGTTTGAGGAACTCCTTTCGGCATTTTTTGCAAGGCAGACCTAGTGGAGATGAACTCTCTCAGCATTTGTTTTTCTGGGAAAGTCTTTATTGTTTCTTCAATCCTATCCTTCTGAAGGATGCCTTTGCTGGATATAATATTCATGGCTGGCAGTTTTTTTCCTTTTATTACTTTGAATATATCATTTCATTCTCTCCTGGCTAGATTACTGCTGAAAAATCTGCCGAGAGCCTGATGTTGGGGGTTCCTTTGTACTCACTGTAGGTGAGGAGGGTTTGGTACTTGGGATGTTGAGGGTTCCTGTGGCTCAAGAGGAGGGCATCTTTGGGTGAGGTTTTCCCAGTGACTCATGGGGGGGCTTCCTATTGGAGTACACAATGAAGAACAGCATCCCTTTCATGCCCTCTGAAATTCTTACCTGTCTCTTTCCTGAGCTCCTCCTTTCCCCCTGTCTTGGAGCTCTTGTGTTACTACTTTGGGTGCTGTGGACGAGAGGTGGATTTCTTTAGCTGGGCACTGACTCACTGCTCTCCCCTTTTCCCCATGGGAGGGACTGCCACCCTGCTTTCTTTCTGAGCTGTGGAACCTCCTGAGGAGGGGTGATGCTGGCAAAGCTCCTCTTACCCACTCTCATGTGTCCAGACTTTTTTTTTCTTCCTTCCAGTGGCGTGCTGGAACTTCTCCTTTAGAAACCTGGACTTCTGTAAAGGCTTGCTCATCCATGGGGATCTGCCCAAGTTAGTGTTTTCCAGGTATTGCAGCCAAGAAGGTTTGGAGGCCGTTCACAGGCTCCTGCTGTTTGCATAGCCCGTACGTGGTTCTGTCTGCCTGTTACCTGCTGCACAAGTGGGTGAGGCTCCTCCTGGGTCCCTTGATTCCAGAGCTCCCATGGAGGCACTTTGGGTCATGGATAGGTGCCAAATTTTAGATGTGAAGGGGCAACAAAAATGAGGGCCATCTTAGAGTGCCATGATGTTGACATCACTCTTTTGGCTGCTTTCCTCGAAATGGTAAGATGCTTGTTATTTTGTAGCTAAATTTTCAGGGGTGTGAGAGATTTATGATACGAGGTCTCAAATATTAATTCCTGTCTATTTTAGAGCGGAGGACAAAACACCATGTGATTAGGCCATTGTGGAAAGAGACAGTAAAAACTTACCTTGATGCTACTAAGTGAATAATAAGTATGTTTTGCATTTTAATAGCACCTTGCAAAGGCCTTTATGATGCAGCTATCTCGTTTCATATTCACAAACCTGTAAGGTAGCTCTTGATAATATAAATGCTGAAACTAAGATTCAGAGAATTTAGTATGGTAGCAGTAAATGGATTTTTGGGGGGGCAGGAGGGTTGTTAAGATGTAAAACTTAAGTCTTTGCTATACATCACAGATTTCTTATATAGAACTTTTAATTTTGATTTCCCCTTTTCAGCTTAATTATTGCCTCAGGTAATTTTTTTTCTTTTTTAAAAGCAGGACTTGTGGGTTAGATTTTTGGTGACTTAGCATATCTGAGAATAACTTCCTGTTGCCATCAAACATGTCAGAGAGGTCACAGCATTTTCTTTCAAAGATTTGGTAACATTTCGTTACTGTTTTCTAGAATGTAGTTTTACACACAGATTGAAGCTGGCCGGATCTTGTTTTTGTACACAACTACCCCCAAACCTCTCTCTTTTGGCCTATATTCTGATGGGTTGTCTTTTAATTCTTCCAATTAAAAAAATTTGCTGCGATTCACCTAGATATATCTGTGTTCATTGATTTTTTTTTTAGGGGGGGAGAGGCAGAGGAGGAGGGAGAGAAAGAATCTTAAACAGGCTCCATACTTAGCCTGATGTGGGGCTCCATCTCACAACCCTGAGATCATAACCTGAGCTGAAGTCAAGAGTCGGATGCTTAACAGACTAAGCCACCCAGGTGCTCCTCTGTTCATTGATTTTTTTTTTTTAAAGATTTATTTATTTATTTATTTGTCAGAGAGAGAGAGAGAGAGAGAGAGAGAGAGCCAGTACACTTGAGCATGAATGGGGGCAGGGAGGGGTGGCTGGCAGGCAGAGGGAGAAGCAGGCTCCCCACTGAGCAAAGAGCCCTATGTGGGACTCGATCCCAGGATCCTGAGATCATGCCCTGAGTCAAAGGCAGATGCTTAACCGACTGAGCCACCCACACATCCTGTTCATTTTTATGTGGAACGTGGCAAACTGTTTTGATCAAACTTAGAAAATCTTTATTCATTTCAAAAGCATGTTCTCAGTTGTGTCTTGGATTATTGCTCCTATTTTGTTTCGATTTTTTTTCTTTTGGGAAATAGAAGTCTTATTGGTTTTTTATCATCTTCCTTCATGTTTTTTTTTTTTTTTTAAGATTTTATTTATTTATTTGACAGAGAGAGACACAGCAAGAGAGGGAACACAAGCAGGGGGAGGGGGAGAGGGAGAAGCAGGCTTCCTGCAGAGCAGGGAGCCCGATGCGGGCTCCATCCCAGGACCCTGGGATCATGACCTGAGCCGAAGGCAGACACTTAACGACTGAGCCACCCAGGCACCCCTTCCTTCATGGTTTTTATCTCTGTTTTTTCCTACAAATTCTTAGAGCAGTTTTCATGTTTGCCTTCAACATAAATGCTGTTTTCTGAATAATCAATTCAGTTCTTTATTATTTCCAACACAAATTTTGTTGCTACATGTTTAATTTTTGCAGTCATTCTTTATGTTACCCATTTTTCTTAGTCTCACTGTGTCTGTCCTTATGACTTTATGTTTTTATTTCTTAGGGAATATGGTTGATTTCCTTTTGGGTATACCAAATAGCTGATAAATGTTTCTACTAATGCCTATAGAGAATTCTTTTCAGAAGACTGCTTTTTTGTTGAGCCTCAGGCTGATACCTCCTTTTCCTTGTCAAATAATCTTTTTTTTTGTAGGCCCTGTTTTTTCTCTTCTATATGAGGATAGATTTGTTCATAGTCAGCGTTTGCCAACAAAGGATCTGGATTGCCCTTTGCCCTGCTCTATTCACTCTTTTGAATTCCTTTTTATATCTTCAGTTCTGAAGTGAGTTGTTTATGTATATCCGCTAGTGTGTGTCTGTTGTTAAAAGTCTGCCATCTGGGGCAGCTTTTCTGGGCAGATATGGGATCTTGACTGGCTTCTCTTCATTGCCTTGCTCTCTGACATTCTGGTCAGAGCAAGTATAAGAGAACATATGGCTCTCAACGTGCACGACTTGCTTGAGTCTCCCTTTTTTTTCACTTTACAAAGCTTTACTTACGAAGATTACTCCTCCCGTACTACCATGTGTTTGTGCCAGAACTGCCTTCCTCTCTGTTCCTGTATTACAGCACACACTTTCTGGGCTTTGTAGTTTTCTTCTGAGTGTAGGGATGTAGAAAGACAATAAGTCCTGGGGAACAACACTGTAGTGGCTATAAGGATGTATACCTGTGCAGTGTAGGAACTCCCGCGGCCTTGTAAGGGACAGGATCTTTGTATTTCCAAGTCAGGTGGTAGATGATAGGCAAAGGATAAAACATTTTATTTTATTTATTTTTTAAAGATTTTATTTATTTGGGAGAGAGAGTGTATGCATGTGGAGGGGGAGGGCAGAGGGAGAAGCAGACTCCGCGCTGAGCAGGGAACCTGATGTGGGACTCAGTCCCAGGACCCTGGGATCATGACCTGAGACGAAGACAGATGCCTAATTGACTGAGCCACCCAGGCGTCTCAGGATAAAGCATTTTAGGTGATTTTTCACATGTGTAGCATGTTTGATTTTTGTTCTTTGTGTACTATGTTAGTTATTTGTATTTTTCAATCTAATTCTTTTGTTTTCATAATTAGAAATTTTTACCAGATTCTAGTCATCAGTTGTTAGTCTGAATTTTTATTATTGTGATCAATAGAAAACATTAAGTATATATTATGTGACAACACTGGTATAAATGCTTTAAATGTATTAACTCATTTAACACTTCTGTGGGGTAGTATGATTATTACCATTTTATAGAGGCATAATGAAGTTGAGCACTCTACCCAAGAGCACTTAGCGTGTGGCACAGTCAGGATTTGAACCCAGGAAAGGTCTATATATTTGCATATTGTAAGTTTGTATCCTGTTTTTCTGCATCTTTATAGGCTCATCCTTCCTCCTTCTCTCCCTCCCTCCTTCTGCTCTCTTTCTTCTGTGACTTCATAAAAGGCTATGTCGTGAACTGGCAACTAGATGCCATTCAAAAATATGAATGAGTTTTAGAATGCGGAATATAAAAAATTATATGTGTGTGTATGTTTTAGATCTTTAGGTATTGTGTTAAGGTTACTTTATGAAACAAATAGTTAAACTTTCAAAAGTATGATATAATTTGTTTAGATTGCAAGCTTATTGAACAGAATTAATTTGTTCTTTGTAGTTCTTAGTTTATTGGCCTTAGGTAAACATTGGGCTATGGCAATAATGTCTAACTGTTTTGTCTAATCCTCCTAAGCACCTAACTTAAAGTAAAGAATGACTTAATTATCAAGAAGAATTAGATTCGGGGTGCCTGGGTGGCTCATTAGGCTAAGTGTCTGCCTTCGGCTCAGGTCATGATCCCAGAGTCCTGGGATCGAGCCCTGCATCAGGCTTCCTGCTCAGTGGGGAGTCTGCTTCTCCCTCTTGTGCTCTCTCTCTCTCTCTGTCAAATAAATAAATAAAATCTTCAAGAAAAAAAAAGAATTAGATTCATTAGATTAGTATTGCCCAATATGGACACCACTAGAAATATGGCTGTTGAGCACTTGAAATGTGGCTGGTCTAGATTGAAATATGCTGTAAGTAGAAAATACACTCTGGGTTTCAAAAGCTTAGTATGAATAAAAGATTATAAAATATCTCCTTAATACTTTAAAAATACTACATGTTGAAATCACAATATTTTTTATTTATTTATTGGATTAAGTAAAATAGAATCAGTTTTGCATGTTCCTTTTTACTTTAATGTGACTACTAGAAAATTAAAAGTTATGTATATGGCTTGTGTTATATTTCTGTTTGGTATTCTGAAGTGTATAAGATATGATACCTCTTCTCTCAGAGTTTGGTAGCAAGAAAACAGATAAGCAGAGTGGTGTGGTAAGTGCTAGATAGGAGCTCATGCAGAAGACACCTCTAACCGAGTTTGAGGGCCTGCAGAAGGTGACCTTTAAAGCAGCAGTGGTTTTTTTCTTCCTTTTGACCTTCTTTTGAAGACTCTAAGTCTACTTTTTGGATTGAAGGAAATGAGAGTCAAAAGCTGCTTAAAAAACTGAGCATCTTTTTTCTAGTGGTATTGGTTCTCAGTCTACTGAAACGAGTCAAGGTTGAAGCAGAAGGCCCGAGTCTGCACGGACACCACTGCTCCGCCTTCCCCCAAAACTGGCTTAGACAACCAAATAGATGCTGGTGTCCTTTGCTAAGTATGGAACACAGGTTAATTTGAGATCTGTTGAGTTCAGGGTGTCTGGGGGACATCTGATTGGGGAGGAACATTTGTAGTGGGATGAATGGAACCTATAGGGAGTCCAAGAAAACTCTTGGTTGGCAGCATGGATAGTTAGGTGAAGTCATAGATAAGGTATGAGATATCAGGAAGTGAGTAAAGTGAGATATGGACAAACCGCTGGGGAACGGGGGAGGTTGAGGAAAGGGAATTAAAGGTCATTGAAAAAGAATGGTCAGAGAAGGAAGAGTTTAACAGGACAGTATGTTTTCAAGAAGCAGGCAAGTGTAGGCAGTGTCGAATGTCGTTAAGAGATAAAAATAAAGACTGAGAAATGTTCATTATCTTTAATAATGAGGAGGTGATTGGGAAGAAAAGTGGGTTCCCTAGAATGATTGGGTTTGGTGGCAAAGCCAGATAGCAGAATGTTGAGGAATTAATGGGAGCTAAAAAAATCGGAGACAATGAAGATTATTGTTTGGTAGTGAAAGGGGCAGAGGTGGGGAGGCTCATGGTAGCTAGGGGGACGTATTTATATTTAGCATATGACAACTGTGTGTGTGTGTGTGTGTGTGTGTGTGTGTGTGTGTGTGTGTGTGTTGTTTGGGTTGTAAATCCATTATACAACCATGTTTCTGTATCTGTACATTCTTGGAATCCAGTGTAGCGTCCTTTGTAAGGTAACTATTCAGTAACAGTTGTTGATCATGATTTTAATCTATTTAATATCTCTTTTTCAACAAGATATTTTATCACCATCATTTGCAAATTCTCTAAACATTAAATGTACATAAGAGTTTGATTTTATCCTGGCTTAAATGCACTAAGGCCCCTGGGCATGGCTTAATGGAAAGAACATGGGCTTTTCAGTCCACTAAATTGTAATTCATACGTAGATTCTGACTTGTTAGCTTTGTGATCTTGAACAAATCAATTGTCACTTCTGACCTGTTTTTCTTCATTTAGGAAATGAGGATAATAACACCTACCCTTTATAGGGCTGTTGTGGGATTCACTGAGAACATGTCAGGTGTTTTGTACGGTACCCTACACGAAGTAGGCACTCGTAAATGCTGGGTAGAAAAACAGCAACTTCACGTGTTACACATACCAACACCACAGTTTCTATAGTTTGATTTAAAGTAGTATGTGTGATATAATGTTATAACTTTAAATAAGAGCAAGCATGCTCAATTGCAATTGGAGTGAAAAAGTAGCCTTTGAATAAAACGTGTTTCTTTTCTTGCTCCCTCCTCCCCTTTCCAATCCAGGTCCTGAGGGAATCTAACAAATTAGCAGAAATGGAAGAACCACCCTTGCTTCCAGGAGAAAATATTAAAGACATGGGTCTGTAATGGCATTTTTTGTTGAATTTCCTTCTCCTTTCTGAGTGCACAGACTATTCAGTACTCTCAATGTACAGAGAACAGGTTGAGACACCCCCTGTCTGGCAGCACTCATTACTGCCACCCTTCCCGACATGTGGTGTGTCCTCTATGCCTAGATCCACTACACCTGCTGGTTATGTTTGTAGTTGGACTATAGGGAAACATGCAAATTGAATTATATATGCTGCTGCTTCTCTGGTTTGCTTTACATTCATTGGAAGTAGGGGGCTTTTTTTTTTTTTCTAACTGTTGATGAATTTTCAAGAGAGTATTTCATTATTTTGAATGACTGCAGTAAGATATTGGTTTGTCTAGATAAAGCATTGGATTGTCACTTTGTGCGAGTAATTTTTCTTAAAACACATTCTTTCTTTCTGTTTATTTTTTCTACTTTGAATAAATTTGTGTCAATTTTTGGATAAAGATATTTCATCTCCATTGCAAAGCAAGCTGTTTGCATGTAGGCGCTTTTCTTTTGCAGCCTAAAGAACTAAGCATTAACTTATTGTATGGACTGGCAACAAGCATTTAAGATATATATATATTTTTTGTCCTCATGCTTTTACTTTATTAAATCTGTGTGGTAGTCTACAAAATACCATAGCTTTTGAGGAATAAAGTAATGTATTAGGAGAATAAAATAAATGGTTTCTTAGCCAAAGAAATACCACCTTTCGTTTTATTGTCAATTTACAACATGTGGTAGAAGAGGAACCAGGGAGGGAAACTGAGGAGTGAAGAGAGTATGATACAGTCTGAAGTAGAGAGAGCCAGACTGCATACTGACCTTTGTCTAGGTAGGTCCTTTACTCCTGCACTCCTGGATCTTGGATTCGGTTCTTCCTGTGCATTGAGCGCCATCTCACCGTCTCTGCCCATCTAATGGATACCTGCCATGGGGGCACAACTCACATGCCTCTGTTCCTTGAACCTTTTCTGATCCCACAGCGGGGTGGACTTCCCCTTCACTGTATTACTTAGCATATGTTTTAGTGCCTCTCTTTCTGTACAGATTGCTTGCTCTCGTTTATTACATTTGTTTGTATATATTTTATATCCTTACAGATATGTATTTTCAAGGTCATTTTAGTCTACCTCACAGAAAATATTATGGCTTCTTCCCCTGTGAACTCAATGAAAATTTGAGAGGGTTAGTAAATCTAAGCTCTTTTGGTACCACTAGGCAGTATCAGTATTGCAAAATTTAGAGGAATACCTAATATATTAAATATTCTGATTCAAAATTATCTATCTAGACTTGATTATATGCAAAAATGACATTGAACATAAAGTGTAAGGCTAGAATAACCTAGAATATGTTAATTCCTCTAGAAAAGACATTTGATTTTTAGTTGGCCTAATGTTAATCTTCATTTTAGTTTTTTAAAAGTTAGAGTAGTGCTGGGAACATCAACAGCATGCTTTAAGGAAGTAACAGTCTCAGAGTACTGTGGCCTGGGCATATCAGAAGTAGAGATAGCCCCAGACTCCAGTATTTCCACCTTTTAACACAGGAGTCGGATGGTGTTCGTGGCTTAGCTTTGCATGACGTGGTGGAAAGAGATTTGAATTTGTAGTCAGATGAACTGCTTTCAAGTCTTAATCTTAGCAGTTCCTGGTTCTGAAATATGAGGCTATTCATTATACTTCTCTGAGCCCTGGTATTCTCATCTAAAATTTTCAGATGTAATTATAGGTCTTATATACAAGGTTTGTTATGAAGGTTAAAGGAGGTACTCAGGTGAAAATTACCTTATAAACTCTGAAGTGCAAGGCCATCAGTGCTGGTTGTTACTACTGTCTTTTGCTCGGATATGGTTCCTGGTCATAATCTCTCGTCTACTTGGTGCAAACCCTGCTAAGCACAAATTCTCTCTTCAGTGTGATTTGGCCGCCACCAGACTGAGAAGGAAGGATAAAGGGAGCAGAACAAATGATCAATGATAAGAGTAACGTAGCTATAAACCCTTATGTAGGTACAGTGCTTTCAGTTTTGGAAGCACTTGCATGACTATTATCTCATGATTTTAGAATAAAAGGTAAGATGAAACAAAAACATGGGACTAAGAGGTTCATATCTTGTGGCAGCATATAGACTGATGAGGTTGATTTTCTTGTGTGAGTAAGAAAACTGGCTCTGAAAAGAATCCAGAAGTGTTTTAGCAGCATTGACTAAAGCTTTTCTACTTGAGGCAAAAATTTATAAGGGCAAGAAAGTGTATGCGAGGCAAGTTTATGTATCTTTCCATAATGATGGGTTTATTTAATTTTAAAAGCATCCCTCTAAATGAAACATGCATTGGAAACAACGATTTAAAAAATGTAGCTCATACTTGAACATTCCTGAGGGAACTATTTTGAAGGTTAGAAATGTTTGTTATAAGATCAGTCTCATTTCAGATTCCATACAAAGCGTTCAGTCCTTCAAAGTGGTGAGTAAAAAGCAAAGTCAGGAAGCTGTAATACCTTATTAAATGTATTTTATGTCACTGCATTTTCCCAGAAGCCCCTTGGAAAGTTCTTAGCAATTTATTGCTCCTAGTTGTGCCTTACTTTCTGGAGTGGTGAAGATATTCCTTTATTTGCTCATTTGCTGCTATAATGATATACCAGGGATTTATAAATATTTTAAGATGTAAAAAAGTTTGTAGTGGGCATTATGAACTCTACCATATTAAATACTATTTTGAGCTAGTGGTAGCTGAGTTATCCTGCTTCATTAATGAATGTTTTAAAAAGCATTATACTGTGTAGATTCATCATTTATCATTTAATAGAACAATGCTTGGGATTGTTTCTCTACAAAGTTTGACATCAGTTGCTTGGTCAGGAATATAAAGTCCTCTTATTTTACTATTCCCTTTCTAAGAAATTATATTTTGTATCCATTGCATTTCTCTTACACTGTTTTCCCCGGAAGTATAATCAGGTCAGGAGTTTCTGATATATATTTCAGATATATTTTTAGAGGAATGTTGACAAATTAGACTGACCAGAAGACAACCAGCAGATTGGTGAGGTGATCTAGAAACTGTGATGACTGGTGACTGTGGCTTGTGACATCTGCAGTTGTTAACCACCATTACTCCTACCCTTCCACCCGCTACTCCAGCTTCCACACGCATTTTATCCAGCAGGGATAGTGGCTAGTCTTGTCTCCTGTCTGAGGGTTGGGGTTATCTCTACCTCTTCAGCCCTTCCCAGATTTCTGCATGGTTGGAAGCCTGCATTTGGCTTCTGAGTTCTGTTGGAACACGGATTCTGTGATTTTTTGAGCATAGGTTAGAACAGCAGTCAGAATTTTAGTAAATTTCACCTGTGAAAAGACAAGAGTGCAGTTTTTAGTCGTGCATGATGTATAGTAAACTGTGGACTCTTTGCTTTTGCAGCCAAAGATGTAACTTATATATGTCCATTCACTGGTGCTGTCCGAGGAACTCTGACTGTCACGAATTACAGGTTATATTTTAAAAGCATGGAACGGGTAAGACTTGTTGGATTAGATTTTTATATGTGCATCTGTATGTTCTTTGCAGTTTTGTTCATTTTTGATCATTTTCAATGCAGGCATTTCTAATTAAGATAATTGTACAGTGTCAATTGCTCAGTTTTAATTGTTTTTTTCTTTCCTTCCTTTAGGATCCCCCATTTGTTTTAGATGCCTCTCTTGGTGTGATAAGTAGAGTAGAAAAAATTGGTGGTGCTTCTAGTCGAGGTGAAAATTCTTATGGACTAGAAACTGTGTGTAAGGTAAACGTTATATTTATGCAATTTTATTTGGTTTGAAAAGCTTTCTATTAAGTAGAGCCTGTGTGTAGAAACTGGTTTCCAAACTGTCAAGCACATTTCATACTGGAACATCATTCTAGAAGACAACAACAACATTTAGGAGTAATAAAAGGTGATCTATCATGAATTAGGCTTGAATTCTTTTGGACCCAGTACAAGGCACTTTGACATTGATTATTTCATGTTGAGCCTCAAAATATCTGAAGTAGGCATGATAGACATTATTACCTTTAATTTACAAATTAGAAACATAAGGCTGGGCAGTTAAGGCATAGGACTTTATAGTGGAAGAACTGGCTCTGATAAATTCATCAGTGCCTGTTTCCTATTTCTAGTTCTTTTAATTTTTCTGCTTCCTGAAACAGTGGTGTGGAAAACTTGACATTGTAGACCTTCCCTATTTTCTTACCTAACTCCTGTTCTTTTTTTTCTCATGATCAGCTCCATTTAATTTTCCTCCCCATATTTGTTTGCCATGAATATTCTTTAACTCAAAGAATTTACCTGTTGTACTTTTTAAGAAAATTTTAATTCCAGTGTAGTTAATATACAGTGTTATTTTAGTTTCAGGTGGACAGTATAGTGATCAACAGTTCCATATGTTACTCAGTTCTCTTAATCTCTTAATTAAGTGTACTCTCAATCCCCTTCACCTATTTCACCCATCCCCCCACCAACCTCCTCTCTGGTACCCAGTGATTCTCTATAGTCGAGAACCTGTTTCTTGGTTTGTCTCTCTCTCTTTTTTTTGTTCATTTGTTTTGTTTCTTAAATTCCACATATGAGTGAAGTCATATGTTATTTGTCTTTCTCTGACTAGATTATTTCACTTAGTGTTATACTCTCTAACTCCATCCATGTCATTGCAAATGGCAAGATTTCATTCTTTTTATGCTTGAGTAGTGTACCATTCTATACATATGTATATAAAATCTTCTTTATCCATTCATTTACTGGTGGACACTTGGGCTGCTTCCATAGTTTGGCTATTGCAAATAATGCTGCAGTAAACATAGGGATGCATGTATCCGTTTGAATTAGTGTTTTTCTATTCTTTGGGTAAATACCCAGTAATGTGATTACTGCATTGGAGGGTAGTTCTATTATTAATTTTTTGAGGAACCTCCATACTGTTTTCCACAGTGGTTGTACCATTTTGCATTCCCACCAAGAGTGCATGAGGGTTTCTTTTTCTCCACATCCTTACCAACACTTGTTTCTTGAGTTTTTGATTTTAGCCATTCTGATAGGTGTGAGGAGAGATCCCATTGTGGTTTTGCTTTGATAATGTCTAACTGGTATTCCTTAAATGTGTTGATACTTGAAGGAAACTTAAGATTTTTACACTTTCATCATTCTCTTCAGTCATAGATATTTCATACCTGGTGCCACTTCAGTAGGTAGCTGTTCTCCTTGTGGCCTAATTAACACCTGTGCACATTTCAATTCTAGATCACCCTATTTTTTTTCCTGCTGTTCCGCCGGTGCCAAAAGTAAAAGCAACAGCACATGCCTAACTTTCAAATTACTTTCTTATGCTAATCTTAGAAGTTCTATAAATCTAGTAATAAAGGTAATGACTTAGTAGTTATTTTTATGTGTTTTCCTTCATAGTCAGAAGGGTGTAATAGCTGTCAACCATGTGTCGAGCACATTGTCTCCTGATCACTTTTCTGTAACCTAATAGTAAATAGAGCGTAGAATATAAGAGGACATGAAAGAGGGAGACTTTGGAATCTTAATCATTTTAAATATAATTTTTTCCATGGAACAAGACAATTATCGACAAACCCAAACATTTGTAGGGCCCTGTCTGTGGTACTTTTAGATAACTGGGTGATTAACAGAGTGATTATGAATATCTCTACTAGTTGTAAAGATATTTACTGAGGGAAAAACAAGGTATCAACTTAGGTTTCCCCACATGTTTGTTTTAAAATAAGATAAAGCTAGCATCCTAGTTTTGGATCAGCTTTGTGATAAAATGTCCTACTTGTTCATGTACTGCAGGTGCATTAAAGTGCAGTGTTCCTGTATTCAGTTTTACAGAACGGGGTATAATAAAGCTATTTTGAATTCTGTTTAGATTAAAACACTTAGATAAGATGGGTAGTCTTGAAATTATCCTTAATCCCCAAGTTTTTCTTAGTGCAGTTAAGATGTCAGTAAACCAGAACATGAATATCTACATTGATCCTGAGCATAGAGAATTGCTTGAGGACAAGTAACAAAAGGGAGCCTGGGGCTTTAGATCTGACTGTAGAGCCAGGATGATATCAACCAAATATTTCAGAGTTTATCTGCCAGGAGATGTTTGAAGAACTTGGACATGGAGGAAGAGTAAGAGATTTAAGCAGAGTTTGATTCTATCAGTCTAGTAGCAGGAAACTTATGAAGATCCAAAGAAAATGAGCCCTGGGAAGGGATCATAAGTAGGAAAGTTATCACCAGGCATAATAGGACCAAAGACACTTATGAAATATAACAAGAGCTAATCAGGTTTTTTAATAGGGAAATTCATGACAAAAAATGGGCTTTCACAGGGAAAGGACATACACTAAATTGTGTATCAGTCATGATAGTGAGCTTCAGATACAGTATCTCTTATCTCTAGTGCCTGCTCAGATGGTGTCTCCTTTACTGGCCTATCTTGAGTAAATAAGCAGAAATAAAATTTCTGTCCTCTGAATTTTGCCTTGTATTAGAGTGCTTTGTGGGTTTTTTTTTTTTTTAATTTCTTTCAATAGGCATTGTGATTTCCCTGCCTCCAGGAGCTGTTGTCTTATTTTTGTATCCCACATTCACAGATCTTAACATTTTACAAGATAGTTCCAAGTTACCTTTTGTGTTCATTAAATAAAAGGTGAACAGGGATCGATGACTTGGATCCTAAATCTCTTCCAGGATATTCGGAATTTACGGTTTGCTCATAAACCTGAGGGGCGAACAAGAAGATCCATTTTTGAGAATCTAATGAAATATGCATTTCCTGTCTCTAATAACCTGGTAAGAAGTTTTTATCTTTGAAAAATGTGTATTGTAAATTTTGGCGTAGTATAAAGAAACTTGTATAGGCTACCTAGAACCTACATTTGTGATCCTACTTTGCCATTAAACCAGATGCATAATTTAGGTTTAATCTAATCTCTTGGAGCAGTTTCTTTTAGGTATGAGATGAGAAGGACTGGACTAGCTGATTTCTGAGGTCCATTCCTGCTCGTTGACATTCTATAATTATATGATCTTTCTATAGGAGGCGTTCCCATGATGAAAAGCTATCTGTGGTCTTCATTAGGATTTGAAATCTCCTTTTTATTTTTTTTAAAGATTTTATTTATTTATTTGCAATCTTTTTAATTAGGAGCTGAGAGTTAAGTCTAGCAATTTTAGGAGGAAAGAGTGGGCAAATACTTAGCTGAGTTCCTGCTATCTGCTAGTAATGGTGTTTCCTCATTAACATCACGTAATCTAACCTCCACATTAGCCCCGTGGTGGTAAATTTTATTTATCCCTATTTTAGAGTTGAAACCAGGGGCAGGTAAGCAATTAATGTGGGCACAGCTAGTAGGGAGTAAAATTTGTAATTAGTACTGGTTTTTTGACTCTTGTTTGAATGTTTTTCATCATAGTTTTTCCTGTCATTCTGTCTACGTAAATGATAAACTAGATTTTCTTCTTTGGTATACTGATCGCATGCCAAAAAAATAACATGTTTATTCAGTATGTTTTAGAAAATGTAGCATTAACGTCAGCTGCTTAACTGCTGACATCTGTGACGTCAAGCTACTTAATTATGTCAGAAGATGTCTTTTGTTATGTAAAGCCTTTGATTATTTAGAAGAAACCTAAACAGCTTGTATCTGAAGGAAATATGGAGATATGTTAGCATTTGATACGTCTTGGTGGTAGGCCTCTGTGCTTTTCTATGTGTTTGAAAAATATGAAAAAAACAATACGTTTTCAAAATTCTAAAACAAGAGCCAAAACAGCAATATAAAGAAAAAAAGACACCACTACAAAATATCCTTGCGGATAAATAAATGAAAACTTTGGGTATGCTAAGGATTCATTTCTGATTCATGACCTCCTGAAATGTCATTTTGTAGCTATTAACTCTGTTTACTGTTCTGTAGCCTCTTTTTGCTTTTGAATACAAAGAAGTATTCCCTGAAAACGGGTGGAAGCTATATGACTCTCTTTTAGAGTATAGAAGACAGGTAAGTACTTTTGTTCTTTCAGTTTTAATAATACAACAAAAAACTTAAGGGTAGAAGTATATAGTTTTACATAGTTGTGTGGGTTTTGTTGTTTTAATGAAGGCTAATCCTGATTTCTTGTCTACCTTCAGTTTCTTTAAACTGTTTTGAGACTATGTTAGTGATCTTTTATGAATCTTTACTTATCTAAGAGCTAACAAGTAAACTAGCTTATTAAAAATGTTTAATAATAAAAATTAAATGGTAAATATATTTACATTTTAATATGCTTATATACCATTCAACATTATTCACTCACCATTTTCTCTTTTGGATATCCTATAATATAATTCTGAAAAAATTTCATAGTAGTTCTGCTTATAACTTAGCTCCCCATGAAATTTTGAAAGTTTTAGATCTTCATAGAGGACACACATACATAAAATATTAACAAATCAAATCTGATAATATATAAAAGAGATAATACAACATGACTAAGGTGGGTTGGTTTACTATGAGAAAACCTATCAGTGTGATTCACCACAGTAAGAGGTGAAAGCAGAATTCAGTCTGGAAATCTGTGTGACAGTCTGTCATCCTCCCTATTCTCTCTCAGTACACCACTTCCCAGAGCCCTTTACTGAATATTTAAACTCTACCTAAAATAGTCTGTAAGTTTCCGCATGTTCATTCTGCTTTCTTGAGAATTTAAGTTGAGACACATTGATTGTTTCTTTGGTAATCATTAGATTTGAGATCCAGATTATTCTAGAATTCAGATATGAAAATAAGCTGTGATTTTTGTATTTAGATTTCAAACATTGCGTTTAAATTATAGAGCTTCTAATTTACTTAAGTTTGTTTCACAAAGCAAAGAAGAGTAAAAATCCACCACTAGAGAACTAAAGATATCCAAATGGTTTGAAGTTATCGTTTGTTGCTCAGTGGCATCTGGCCAGTAAAACTGAAAATTTCTTCTTCAGTTATAAAGCCATCAGCTTGGCAAAGTATGAAGCAGAATACGCAGTAAGTGAATCAACTAAAAATCAAGAGTCTGTTGCAAGATTTTTGCTAATTCAAAAAGCCGATGTCAGAATTAGGTGGGAAAGCAGTCAGAAAATCTAACAAATGTCCTGAGAATTGTCAAAATGAGGAATATTCTCTAGGAATCTGGGCAAAAATTGCCATCAACATAGAATTTTGGAAAGCAGGTGAGATAAGTGTGTCCAGAGAAAAGAAATAAGTTATTATGGAAAAGAGAATATAAGTTAAAAGAGTAAGTAAACAACTATACCCCTACAGAAGGAGAATTATGAGATTAGGAAATGGGGCTGTCAGAATAGAGCATTGAACTCTATGTGAAATGATACAGATCTTTATGATCTTTGACTTACTGGATGAATTTTTGAGTTTTTTTTCCTGCAGAGCTAGACACTTTTGTCCTCGAGGCAACTAAACTGAAGTGTAGTATAGAGAACACCCTATTTCCTGTGGTTGGAAGACTCAGGTTTGGGGGTTGATTTTGATGTATATTAAGTTTATTACAGGAGAAAATGAAGATAATCTTTTAATATAAACCTTAAGACTAAAGATAACACATCAGAGTATTCTTTTTTTTCTTTTCCATTAAAAAAAATTAAAAGTGGTTACACTTGCCTTCTGTATAAAATTCAGAAGTTGAATTTGAATTGAAAGGTCGGTTTCCCTTCCAGGACAACCTTGTCCCCCAGCCACCCCAGTTCCTTTCCTTTTAGGAAATAATGTTGCTGGTTACCTATGTATGCTTTCAGAGATTTTATGCCTTCTTTTTCATTTAGTGTATTCGGGAGGATACATACCATCTCAGAACATACAGACCTGCCTATTTTTTTCTTTAAAGTTGAGGTATAATTCACATACCATAAAATGTACCACTTTAACGTACAGTCCACTGGCTTTTAACATATGCACAAAGTTGTGCATCTGTTACCACAATCAGATTCCCGAGCATTTAGAAGACTGAGTTTGAGTCTTTTCTTCATATCTGTAGCTCTTACTTAGTTCTCAGTCTTAGGTATATGTTCTTGAATGAGTCATTTATGTCACAGTGCTTTTATTTTTTACTTGGTCATAGGAACTGCTTTATAAGAATGTTTGAAGGATTAGTAATATACAGGAAGGTATTTTATTAACCAAAGAAATCTATCCAAGTGATTATTATTGTTTTTATTACTTTGTAAAGCTTTCTAAAAAGAGAAATCATGACTCGTGAGCTTCATTGTGTGTAGCCACTAAAACGCAAAAGGAAAGCCACATTAATTCTGCAGACCTATACATTATAGTGCTGATCATACATTATTTTTAATGGGCAAAATTATTAATAACTATTTAAATTTGTCATGTAAGAGGATGTTTCTTTAATTTACTCTTGATGCATGTAGTGATTATACAGAGGACCCTTGAAATTTGTGGATAAGATCAAGAAAAATCATCAAGTTGCTAACACAGTAAAAGTCAGTCTTAAGGAAATGAACATGGTCTTCTGCAGAAATATTCAATCATAAGGTAGATAGATGTGTTGCTTAACAAATTTGCAGAACACTCAAGTCCAGTCAAGGAAAACAGAATTTATCCTTAGCACTGGAATGTAAATAACTAAGGAAAGCCATGATCCAGTTAATTGGGTTGTAACTTGACTCTGACAAATGGATACATTAACTGAAGGACAGTGATTTGCAGGGCAGTTATAAATATGTATGCCAAAGATCAGTAGTTGTGTCTATAAAGAGTGTATGCTGACTAGTCAACCTCACTTTTCGGTTTGGAAGGCAGTTCCTTTAGTGGAGATAGGTGTATCACCTTATCTAAGTATGGGAATACAGTAGCCATCAGTGCAATTTAAATCAGTGGTTCTACTCCCACTTTGCCAATTTCCTGAAGAATGTGACACAGTCCCACTGGTAATAGTTCTCCCTGGGAGTAATTTTTTAAGGATATGAGAAGGGATTGAGAGATGAGAGTACCTCCCTGGGTTGGGGGTGGTACATTAGGATCTCAGGTGATGTATGCTTCTCCGGTGATCCAGCCATCTTAGCTCTGACTCCATGTTTTCTAAGAAAACCTGAGAAACTAATTTTGCTTCTTATGAAGGCTTCTTTGTGGTTCATTGATTTTTATTCTTTAATCATTCCTTCACTTATCCATCCATCCATCCATCCAATTTATGTAGCACTGCATATACTAGTGGCTGAATCTGTGAAACTGGAAGACATAATCCTGACTTCCAAAGAGCATATATTTAGAGGATTCAAAGAAGTAAACTGATGATTAAAATATACAGTGATGAATACAGTGACTGATAAAGCAGGTACTTCAGTGAAGCCCTTTGGGAACTGAAAGTATTGGTATAGGTTTGACTAAAGTCTTGGGCAGCAAGGAATCAGACTGGGGAAAGCTGGAGTGTGAAGGGCTGGGCCTTGCTAAGTCCCATAAAGGAATTTCTTTCACAGTTTTATTGAGAAATAATTGACGTACATCACTGTATAAGTTTAAGGTACACGGCATGATGGTTTGATTAACATATATTGTGAAATGATTACCAGAATAGATTCAGCTAACATCCATCTTCTCATATAGACAGAATAAAAAGAAAGAAAAAAAGGAAAACATTTTCTCCTTTTGAGGAGAATGCGTAGGATGTACTCTCAGCAGCTTTCCTATGTATCACACAGCAGTGTTAGTTGTAGTCATCATGTTGTACATGACACCCCTAGTACTTATTTCTCTTATAGTGGAACTTTGTGCTTTTGTGCCACCTGGCCACTTTCCTGCAATTTTCCTTCTCCCAACCACAAGTCTGTTCTCTTTTGCGATCATTTTCTGTTTTTTTTTTTTTTTTAACATTCCACGTGTAAGTGAAATCATATAGTATTTGTCTTTTTCTATCTCATTTCCCTTAGCATAATACCCTCAAGGTCCTCCCGTGTTGTTGCAAATGGTAAGCTTTCCTTGCTTTTCACGGCTGAATAATATTTCGTTGTATAAGTATACCTCAACTTCTTTATCCATTCATCCACCAGTGGACACTTATGTCCATGTCTTGGCTATTGTAAATAATGCTGCTATGAATATGGGCGATGCAGGTATCTTTTCCAGTTACTGTTTTCATTTCTTTTGGATATATCTGCAGAAGTAGAATTGTTGGATCATATTGTTGTTCTGTGTTTTATTTTTTTGAGCTTCCTCCATACTGTTTTCCGTAGCAGCTGAATCAGTTTACAACCCCACCAACAGGGTTTTCTTTCTCCACATCCACACCAGCATTTGTCATCTCTTTATTTATTTTTATTGTTATGTTAATCACCATATATTACATCATTTGTTTTGGTGTAGTGTTCCATGATTCATTGTTTGTTCATAACACCCAGTGCTCCATGCAGAATGTGCCCTCTTTAATACCCATCACCAGGCTAACCCATCCCCCTACCCTCCTCCCCTCTAGAAACCTCAGTTTGTTTTTCAGAGTCCATCATCTCTCCTGGTTCGTCTCCCCCTCTGACTTACTCCCCTTCATTCTTCCCCTCCTGCTATCTTCTTCTTTTTCTTTTTTCTTAAAATATGTTGCGTTATTTGTTTCAGAAGTACAGATCTGTGATTCAACAGTTTTTTTTTACTTTGTATTTTATGATGGCCATTCTGACAGGTCTGAGGTGTTATCTCATTGTGGTTTTAATTTGTATTTACCTAATGACTATATTAAGAATCTTTTCATGTGTGTACTGGCCTTTCATATATATATATTTTTAAAGATTTTATTTATTTATTTGACAGAGAGAGACACCGAGAGAGGGAACACAAGGGGGGGGAGTGGGAGAGGGAGAAGCAGGCCTCCCACTGAGCAGGGAGCCCGATGTAGGGCTCGATCCCAGGACCCTGGGATCATGACCTGAGCTGAAGGCAGACGCTTAATGACTGAGCCACCCAGGCGCCCCTTTCATATTTTTTTTTTGAAGAAATGTTCATTCTGGTCCTTTGTCCATTAAAAAAAATTTTTTTTTAATTTGAGTATAGCTGACATACAGTGTTACATTAGTTCCAGGTGTACAACATAGTGATTTGGTTTTTGCTGCTGTATGGCATGAGTTCTTTATATATTTTGGATATTAAGCCCTTATTGGATACACAGTTTACAGATATTTTTTTCCCATTCTATAGGTTGTCTTTTCACTTTGCTGATGATTTCTTGGCTGTGCAGAAACTTTTTAGTTTGATATAGTCCCACTTGTTTTTTCTTTCTTGTGCTTTTGGTGTCATAGCCAAAAAATTGTTGCTAAGATCCATGTCTAGGAACTCTATTCCTGTATTTTCTTCTAAGGCTTTCATGATTTCAGGTATTACATTTAAGTCTTTAATCCATTTTTTTTTTTTTTAAGAGAGGGAGAGTGAGAGAGAGAATCTGAAGCAGGCTCCATGCCCAGCGTTGGTGGCTGACATGGGGCTTAATCTTAAAATCCTGAGATCGTGACCTGAACCAAAATCAAGAGTTGCACACTTAACCGACTGAGCCACCCAGGCGCCCCTAGTCTTTAATCCATTTTAAGTTAATTTTTGTGAGTGGTGTAATACATGGGTCTGAAAAGTTTCATTCTTTTACATATCAATATCCAATTACCAAGCACTGTTTGTTGAAAAGATTGTCTTTTCTCTGTTGAGATTTTTGCTCCCTTATCAAATATTAGTTGACTATCTATCTATGGGTTTATTTCTATCTGTGTGTGGGTTTATTTTTTTCCTTGCTGGGACTTCTAGTATTATGTCGAATAAGAATGGTAAAAGTGGGCACCCTTGTCTCGTTCCTGATCTTAGAGGAAGAGCTTTTAACCTTTCACCATTGAGGATGATTTTAGCTATGGGCTTGTCAAATACAGCCTTTATTATGTTGAGATATGTTCCTCCTATGTCTAATTTGTTAAGAATTTTTATATGGATGTTGAATTCTGTCAGATGCTTTTCCTGTGTCTTTTGAGATGATTGTGTCACATTGATTAATTTGCCTGTCTTGAAACATCCCTGCATCTCAGGGATAAATTCCACTTGATCATAGTATATGATCCATTTAATATGCTGCTGAATTTGGTTTGCTAGTGTTTTATTGAGAATTTTTGCACTTATATTCCTCGAGGATATTGGTCTGTAGTTTTCTAGTAGTATCCTTTTCTGGTTTTGGTGTCAGGATGTTTAGCCTCATAAAATGAGTTTGAGTGTTCCCTCTTGTTCAGTTTTTTGGAAGAGTTTGAGAAGGATTGGTGTTAGATCTTCTTTAAATGGTTAGTAAAATTCACCAGTGAGGCCATCTGGCCTTGGCTTTCCATTGAGAGATTTTTGATTACTGATTCAATCTCCTTACTAGTAAGCAGTCTGTTCAGAGTATCTGTTTCTTCTTGATTTAGTCTTAGTAAGTTGTCTAAGAATTTTTTCCAGTTCTTCTAGGTTTGTTGGCAATTAGTTGTTCATAGTAACCTCTTATGATAATTTGAATTTCTATGTTATCAGTTGTAATGTCTCCTTTTTTATTTGTAATTTTGTTGATTTTTAGACCCTTTCTCTTTTTTTCTTGGTTAGTCCAAGAGTTTGCCAACTTTATTTATCTTTTCAGGGAACCAACTCTTAGTTTGGTTAATCTTTTTTCCCCCCTTCTTTTCTGTTTTATTTATTTCCGCTCTAATCTTTATTGTTTCCTTTCTTATGCTAACTTTGGGCTCAGTTCGTTCTTCTTTTAGTTACTTAAGATATACCTTAGGTCATTAATTTGAGATTTTTCTTGCTTCTGTTTTTTTTTTTTAATTTATTTATTTATTAGAGAGAGGGGGCGGGGAAGGGCAGAGGGAGAGGGGGAGGGAGAGAATCCCAAGCAGACTCCACTCTGAGCATGGAGCCTGACGCAGGGCTCAAACTCACAACCCTGAGATCACAACCTGAGCCAAAATCAAGAGTTGGACACCTAACCCACTGCACCACCCAGGAGCCCCAGATTTTTCTTGCTTCTTAATGTAGACATTTACTGCTTTGAACTTCCCTTTTAGAAGTGCTTTTGCTACATCCTACAAGTTCTGGTATGTTGTGTTTCCACTTTTGTGGAAGGATACTACTAGAAAACTGCAGGGAGCCCGATTCGGGGCTTGATCCCAGGACCCTGGAATCATGACCTGAGCCGGAGGCAGATGCTTAACTGACTGAGCCATCCAGGCATCCTGACTTCTGATGTTTTAATTGTAATGTGTCTCAGTGTATCCCTGTTCAGGTTCAACATATTTGGGGAACTTTGGGCCTCATGGATCTGGATGTCCATTTCTTTTCCCAGATTCAGGACATTTTCAGTCATTATTTTAAAAATACTTTCTGTCCCTTTCTCTTTCTTTTCTTCTGGAATTCCCATAATGTGACTGTTGTTTCTTTACATTGTGTCCCTTAATTCCTGTAGGCTTTCTTCATCACTGTTTTTCATTCTTTTTTTCTTTTTGTTATTCTGACTGGTTAATTTCTTTTTTTTTAAAAGATTTTATTTATTTGTCAGAGAGAGAGAGAGAGCATAAGCAGGGGCAGCTGCAGGCAGAGGGACAAGCAGGCTCCCCGCTGAGCAAGGATCCCGATGTGGGGCTCCATAGGACCCTGAGATCATGACCTCAGCTGAAGGCAGATGCTTAACCAACTGAACCACCCACGTGTCCCTGACTGGTTAATTTCTAATATCTATCCTCCAGGTCCCTGATTCTTTTGTATGGTTGAGTTCTGCTTTTGAAACTGTTGAATTCTTCAGTTCAGTTATTGTATTTTTCCACTCTAGGATTTCTGGATTTTTGTTTTGTTTTTTTGTGCCTGCTATTTTCTTGTGGAACTTCTTGTTTTGCTCATCATTGTTTAATTGTCTGTGTGTTCTTATAGCTCATTAAATTTCATTAAGAGGATTATTCTGAATTCTTTGTCTCACAGTTCATATATTTCCATTTCTTTAGGGTCAATTATATAGAGCTTTGTTAGTTTCCTTTGGTGGTATCATATTTACCTGATTTTTCATGATTCTTGATTCCTTACATTGGTATCTGCACATTTGAATGATTGGGCTTTTCTGCCAGAATTTAGAGGTTTTCTTTGGCAGAGACCATTTTTCACTAATCAGTTCAGTTTAGGTGTCTGGGAATGTCTGCTGGTACTGTCCTTGAGCAGGTGGGGCCTACTATTATGGTCTGTTTTGGGGCAAGGCAACTGTTCGAACTCTGAGGACAGAGACTGGGAAGGGTGTGCTACTGGTTGAGAGCAGTTGGATGGGATTGCTGGCTTGGTTCCCTACTCAAGTGAGGCTGTAGGATGGGTTCTACAGTACCTGGATTCTCCGGTCAGGTATACTAGATTGCTGGGACTGGGTACTGTATTCACTTGTAGATAGGGCTATTAATTAGCTTTCCTGCCCTGGCGGGACAGCATGATGGGACCCAGGGCTCATTGTTTGGGGACCCAAATCAGGTCTAACTGTTTACTGAATTCCCTCGTCCAGCAAGGCCACTGGTTTTACTCTGCACACTGGAGAAGCCATGGGCTGTGTGCTCTCTTCTAGTGTCATTGTACACAGGGCTGTTGAATGGGCTATGGAGCTTCTTGTGTTCTCTAGTTAGGGTCCCTGGCTAGACAGGCTGAGAGCTATATTCAGCAATGAGCAGGGCGAGTTAGATTCCCTTCCTGGCTGTGGCAGGAGAAATACCTCTAAAGCCAGTAAAGCTCTTTGTTGTGTTAACTCAAGTTGATCTAGATCCCAAGTTCCCTGGCCAAACAGTGCCACTAGTTTTGTTCTTGGCTATCTGCCCATTTCTTGGCTTGAGTACCATTGGACTACACTGCTACCATGAGTTGTTGCCTGCCATTTCTGGTCAAATGGGGCTAGAAGACACTCTCCACAACTGGTCGGTCTGTGTTTTAGCTTCCTTGCCTTGGTGGGAGGGGAGGGGCCTCACTAGCTACTCTCAATTTCCCAAACAGCCTTAGTGGTTGGGAAGAGCCAAGAGCTACCCTCAGCCCCAGCTAAGAATTAACTCCCTGCTTGGGAATGCTGCATTCCCAGGACTGGCTTTGCTCCGGGGGCAGTCAGCTCTTCTTTCCTGTCTTCCTGCTTGAGTGCTGCTGGTCCACACTGCTTCCAGTTTTTGCCAGTCCTTTTGGTCAGATGGGGTGGGAAGACACTTTGCACTGTGTGGGGCAATGATTTAGCTTCTGGCCTGGGGGTGGGAAAACTGAATTCTAGGGCTGGCAAAACTCCTTTGAGGGTCCAAATTAGGGAGTTCTGCATCCTGCTGAGTTCCTGGTCAGAGTGTGTGCATCCCTGACTCCACTCGGCTGGTGAGCAAAACCACCCATATGGATTCCTCCTTGGCCCCAGGAGGTGTGAACTCAGTTTGTCAAGATCCACGTGCTGGTTGTTGTAAGCCCGTCTGTACTTCTCCATCACAGTCAGATTCCCAGTGGTTGAGCCCCACAGATTCCCCTACAGTTCCTGTGGTGCAGGATCAGAGTAGGGGCTCCCACAAGGTGACCCACAAAGCTGGCGAGGTGCTGGTTGTCTCCTTTGGCTCAGGGGACACCTTTCTGTGTGGTGCCGGGCTGGCCTGGAGGGGAGGGACAGTGCGGTCACCGTGCAGCCACTTGTCTTAGGCTTCTAATGCAGTCTGTCTGGGTCTCTGAAGTGCAGGAATTGCTTCAGTCCCATGTTCGAGGATTCTCTCAGTGCTGTCTTGTTCTTGAATAGTTGTCAGTTGTTCTTGTGAGGGGGAGCAAAGTCAAGAACACCTATAATGCCATCTTGGTGAAGGAGTTATGCTTCATGTGAAAAGGAATAGGTGACCATTGATAGTTTTTAGACAGAGGCATGGCATGATAACTTGCTTCTTAGACGATTATTGTAGAGGCAGCATGGAGAATGGATTGCAGAGGGACAGGAGAGAAGTGATAATGGCCTGAATTAGGGAGGTTGCAATGAAGATTGAAAATAGCGAAGTTTTCTTTTGGTGCTTTTAGAAGAAAAAAATCATAGAAATTGGTCATTGATTGGATGTAAGGGGGTAAGGGAGAGGGATGAGTTAAAGATAGTATCTGAGGTTTTTGCTTGAGTATCACCTCTATAAACTTGCCAGTTCACTGTACTTTTTTGTTATAGCATGGAAATATATTTTAAGCCTTTAATTAAGTCTTTCTTTTATTTCTAAAAATAAGTAAGGATCTTACCTGAACAGTTGTTTAGTATGTAAAAAGTTGAGGAAAGCAAGAGGGAGGGGGTGATGTATATCATAAGAAGCAGGTTGGGACAAGGCTAATTAAATAGGGTATAGAGTGTAAGGCACCGGTAAAGAAACAGACCCTGGCTTGGAATTCATGGAAACTCTATTTACCATATGATTACTGGGAGGGAATTTTCTCTCTTTACTTAATGTAAATACCCTCTTGGGTGTTTGGCAGTCACTCGAGAAATACCTCTTTAAAGGAGAGTACATTCTTCCCTTTGATTTCAGATTTTTATAACAATTCCGTGAACCAGGATACTACTTTTTCTTTTTTTAAGGAACAGTGTACTTTTAAATAAAAAGGATAGATGTGCAATATATGTGGAGTTCTTTATTACCTCCTTTGTTTCTTCATCTATCAAATGTAGTTAACAAAACCTGGGTACAATAATATGTGCATGTTTATGTGTGTAAAGAGGTTGCTGACATGTACTGGCACGTGATAGGTACTCAGTAGAGGTTTTTTTTTTTTAAACTATAATTAGTAGTTTTAGTATAGTTTTTAAAACTATAATAAAGAAATCTTTCTTTCTTTTTCTGATTATATGAGTTGTCGGGGGCCATAAAATTTTAAATATATATATTTTCTTAGTTTGAACTAATGTAATGGTTTTATTTTCTGTAGAATGAAAGGTGGAAAATTTGTAAGTATCTTATTAGGTAAACTTTTATGTGAAGTAGTAGACTAGTTATAGCTAATATTGGAGGATCAAATGAGAGCTTAATAATGGATGTGTTTTTAAAAAGTTTTTTAAAGTATTTCTTGCCTCTTAGTTTTGCTTTGTTAATCCCTTGCTTTTATAATATGTGTTAGATTAGCAACATTCCAATTAGTACTATAATTTAGGAGGGAAAAATTCACTTTAGGTATGTAAAAGATAAATACATGTATAGTGTTCTGGTGGATACTGGGTACCTGCTCCCTGAAATTTCTTTATGTAGATGAATGGCAGCAAAATCAATCATCCAGTTAACCTCAGTGAAACTTTTTGTTTTTAAGACAGGGAACATTTGCAGTCTTACTGTGTCCTTCCCATTGGATATGTTCAGCACAGACCCAGCAATCTATCAGTATTTAATGATTTAAGAAATCTTTCAATATATAATTGAGCATCAGAATGAACATAGATCCCTACATTAGAATAGCTCATCCTAAAAGCCTGGTCACTACAGGTAGACAGTAACTATTCCAGCAACTTAAGAGATGGATAGTGGAGATAAGAGAGGTTAAATAGAATGGCTTTTGTTTCGGTGTCTTTTAATATTTTAGGTGATAATTTGTCTTATGTTCTATTTCACGTGTAGGGAATTCCAAATGAAAGCTGGAGAATAACAAAGATAAATGAACGCTATGAGCTTTGTGATACATATCCTGCCCTCTTGGTTGTGCCGGCAAATATTCCTGATGAAGAATTAAAGAGAGTGGCATCCTTCAGATCAAGGGGCCGTATCCCGGTAAGTGTGAAGCTTTGGTGAGACTTTGCAAATGCTTTTGTACTCTACGTAATGGTGAGGTTAATGAACGGGAGAATGGATGCAGGATAAAAATAGCTACAGCAACATGTCTACTATGGGGATTTTAGAGAATGAGTTATTTAGTAAAATTAAAACTGGAGGAAAGACTTAGATTTAAGAAGTTTCTGGAGAGTCTGACATGGGTAGGAGAGAACTGCACAGAATTGTGATTCTTAACTCGACAACAAAGTTGGCTCTGTATTGTTCACTATTTCTTTATTTTATTATATATTCTTTAATCATGGTGATAAATGCTCTTTTCCCTTAAATCCTAGAGAGAAGAAAACTTTACACATTTATGATGATTTACTGTGTTTTAGAAAGATTGGCTCAAATAATTTTAGGTACAAAAGTCATAGGTTCTGAAGACTTTATAGTTGGACAGTTTGGTGATTTAGTAATAAAACTTTTAAGGGGTTTATTTAACACCCTTTTAATGTACTGTGATTCTAGAGACAACACTTCTGAATAGTCATGATTTACATAAATCAACACCTGATTAAAGGATTAGACCAAATTTTCCATATGCCAGAGTTGGCTTGAGAGAAAGGTGATGATTTTTATAGCAGCCTTGAATAGCCTTTTGTGGTTAGGCTTTGGAACCAATCAGAAAGCAGAATTTTATAGAGAAATGTTTTTGAGAAGAATTATAAACAGAGAAATATATAAAGAGTGTGTCACTATTTTTTCCCCCATTAAGGTTTTATCATGGATTCATCCTGAAAGTCAAGCCACCATCACTCGGTGTAGCCAGCCCATGGTAGGAGTGAGTGGAAAGCGAAGCAAAGAAGATGAAAAATACCTTCAAGCTATCATGGACTCCAATGCCCAGTCTCATAAAATCTTTATATTTGATGCCCGGCCAAGTGTCAATGCTGTTGCCAATAAGGTGAGATTGTCTTTCAGTAATTAAGATTACAATTATAGTTTCATGAATTGGCTGGGTTGGTGGGAGCCACCATGTGTAGTAGAAAGATTTCAGGCTCTCCAGTGACAAAGATGTAGATTCTAATACTGGCTCTCCTACTTGATGGTATGACCTTGAGTTAGTTACATAATCTCTTTTTATTAAAGATTTATTTATTTATTTTAGAGAGCAAGAGCGAGCAGGGAGAGGGACAGAGAATCTCAAGCAGACTCCCCACTGAGTGCGGAGCCTGACATGGGGCTCCATCTCACGACCCTGAGATCATGACCTGAGCCAAAATCAAGAGTCAGACGTTTAACCAACTGAGCCACCCAGGTGCCCCTAGTTAGTTACTTAATCTTTTAATTTTTTATTTGTTCACTTTTTGTTGAAGTACAATTGAGATAAAACATGTTAGTTACAGGTTTACAGCATATTTCAGTATTTGTATAGATTGTGAAATGATCACGTTAAGTCTGTTTACCATCTGTCACCATACAAATTTACAACATATTCTCCTTATAATGAAAACTTTTAAGATTTACCGTCTTAGCAGCTTTCAAATTCACAATAACAATATTATTGACTACAGTCCCCAGGTAGTATGTTGCATTCTCGTGACATTTATTTTGTAACTGGAAATTTGTGCCTCCTTATCTCCATCGATTTTGTTCCCTGACAAACCCTCCACCCTGCAACCACCATTCTGTTCTCTGTGTCTATGAGTCTTGTTTGTTTGTTCATTTGTTTTGTTTTTTAGATTCCATATATAAGTGAAATAACTCAGTATTTGTCTTTGACTTATTTCATTTAACATCATACTCTTCAGGTCCATTTATACTGTCATAAATGGCAAGATTTCATTTCTTTTTATCGCTAAGTAGTATTTCATTGTGTATATACACACACAAACACACACACACACACCCCACATCTTCTTTATATGTTCATCCACTGATGGACATGTAGGTTCTTTCCATATCTTGGCTATTGTAAATGCTGCAGTGAACATAGAGTGCACAGATCTTTTTGGATTAGTGTTACTGTTTTCTTTCAATAAATACCCAGTGGTTCTATTTCTGAGTTTTTGAGGAGCCTTCATACTGTTTTCCATCATGTTTATTTTTTTGATAATAGCCGTTTTGACAGGTATGAGGTTATATCTCATTGTGGTTATCATTTGCACTTCCTGATGCTTAGTGATTTTAAGCATCTTTTTGTGTGCCTGTGGGCCATCTGTGTCTTCTTTGGAAAAATGTCTATTCAAATCCTCTGCCTATTTTTTGAAAAATAAATTTATTCTTAATTTTGTCAATGTGTTATATCATGTTGATTGTTCTGTAGATGTTGAACCACCCTTACATCCCTGGAATCCTACTTGATCATGGTGTATGCTCCTTTTAATGTATTGTTGAATTTGGTAATATTCTGTTGAGGATTTTCACATCTATGTTCGTTAGGGATATTAGCTTGTAATTTTTTTTGGGGGGGGGTCATCCGGTTTTGGTGTCAGGGTAATGCTGGTCTCATAAAATGAGTTTGGTAGTGTTCCTGCCTCTTCAGTTTTGTAGGTGTTTGGGAAGGATAGGTATTAAATCTTCTTTGAATATTTGGTAGAATTCACTGGTGAAGCTGTCTGGTCCTGGACTTTTGTCCTGACACAATTTCCTTGCTAGTGGTCCATCTATCCAGATTTTCTGTTTTCTTCCTGATTCAGTCTTGGAAGATTCTATGCTTCTAGGAATTTATCCAATTTTTTCCCCAAGTTGTCCAGTTTATTACTGTGAACCATATAATAGTTCAGAGTAGTCTCTTATGATCCTTTGTATTTCTTTGGTATCAGTTGGGACTTACCCTCTTTTACTTCTGATTATTTATTTGAGCCCTCCCTCTTTTTTTTCTTAGTGTGTCTAACTAAAGGTTTATTGATTTTATTAATCTGGCTAGTTTCATTGATCTTTTCTATTATGTTTTTAGTCTCTGTTTCATTTATTTCCACTCTGATCTTTATTATTTTCCTTTTTCTACTAATATTGGGCTTACTTTATTTAGGTGTAGAGTTAGTTAGTTTACTTACTATTTTCTTGTTTCTTCAGGTAGGCCTGCATTGCTAGAAATTTGCCTTTTAGGATTGTTTTTGCTGTGCCCTATAGATTATGGTGTGTTACATTTCCATTTCATTTGTCTCAAGGTATTTTATATTTCTTCTTTGATTTCTTTGTTGACCCATTGGTTGTTCAGTACCATGTTTTTGCTTTGTGATTACCATGAGGCTCATATATTACTGCCTTTATATGTAACAATCGATGTTAAGATGATAGCGAGTTAAGCTTGAATGTATTTTAAAAACTCTACACTTTTACTCCCCCTGACACATTTTATGTTTTTGATGTCAGATTTACAACTTTTTATTTTGTGTACCTTTAACTGTTTATTGTGGTTATAGTTATTTTCACTATTTTTTTAACCTTTGTACTAACTTTATAAGTTATTAATGCACTATGTTTACTGTAGATTTGTCTTTACAAGTGAAATTTTTACTTTCATATTTTTTTTTTTTATTAATTAGTGCCCTTTCTTTTCTGCTTAAAGAAGTCCCTTTAACGTTTTTTGTTAAGTCTGATACACTCTTTTAGCTTTTGTTTGTCTGGAAAGCTCTTAATCTCTTCTTCAATTCTGAATGATAACCTTGCCAGAAAGAGTATTCTTGGTAGGAAGGTTTTCCTTTTAGTACTTTGAATATATATCATGCCACTCTTTTCTGGCTTACACAGTTTCTGCTACAAATACTGCTGATTGTCTTATAGAGGTTTCTTTGTATGTAACAAGTTGTTTTTCTCCTGCTGTTTTTAAGATTCTCTCCTATCCTTAACTTTTGACATTTTAATTATAATGTGACTTGGTATGGCTCTTTTTGGGTTTATCTTATTTGCAACTCTCTGGACTGAAATGTCTCTTTCTTTCTCTAGGGAAAGTTTTAGCCATTACTTCCTCAAATAAGTTTTCTGCCCCTTTCTCTTGCTCTTCTCCTGGCACCCCTATAATGCAAATGTCATTTCAGTTTATGTTGACCCATAGGTCCCTTCAGCTCTGTTCACTTTTTAAAAATTCTTTTTCGTTTTTGCAAAAATTCTTTTTGGATGAGTTCCACTACCCTGTCTTTCAGCTCACTGATGCTGTCTTCTGTTTCATCTGGTCTGCTGTTGAACCCCTCTTGCATCTTTCAGTTTAATTATTCAGTTCTGTGACTTCGGTTTGGTACTTTCTAAAATTTTCTATATCTTTGTTGAAGTTCTTACTGTGTTCATCCATTCTTCAAGTTTGGTGAGCACCTTTAATGACCATTACTTTGAATTCTTTATCAGGTAAATTATTTATCTCCATTCCATTAAGGTTTTTTCCTGGTGTTTTAGTTTGTTTTTTCATGTGGAACATATTTTTCTTTCTCCAAGTGTTTCAGACCCATAGGGCCCAGAAACAATCCCCATGGCCACTCAGTGGGTGTCTTCTATGTGGGCTACACGTGCACCAGCTGGCTTTGATGTGGCCAAAGTGAAGTGGCATGTGGGGGTGGTTTATTTAATCTTTTTAGACCTTAATTTGCTCATTTGTAAAATGAGAATAATAATAGCTAACGGGGTTATCTTGGGGGCAAAACTCATCTAGTAAAAAGTAGTGCATAACTCTGTGCTCCTGTACATAATAAATAACTCTTCAGCAATTAACTGGTTTCCTTCTCCCTTCTCCAAACTTGACAACTAACTGAGCATATGCCTGACTAAACTCTGTCCAGCATGGCTGTAGGAATTGGCAAGCAGTGTTCTCAGTGGCCAGCGGTGCCCTCTTCTCCCTGCCCTTCCCCTGATCACGTCATTCACACTGCATACTTGCACTTAGCTGGAGCTGTCACCCTGGTTTCTGCCGTAGAACAGATATTTACATTGTGGAAATAGAAATTTTTGTGTGGTTGACGAAATCTGCCATAGGCGAAGGAGAGAGAAGGGATATAAATGAACTTTAGTAAGTTACCTTTTTAACCCCCAAGAAGCAGTGTATCTGTATTATAGAATCAGCTAATGCAGATAAGCAAAAAGAAGAACATATTTTAAAACACTCTAAATTCTGTAACACCATTAAAGTTTGGTTGTACTTCCAGACCTATGAGTATATGCATGCACACATGTATTTGAAACAGTGGGATGATTGTAACTTCTTTTTTAAAACACTCACACTGTATCTTTCTGTGCCAATAAACATTTATCTCTAACATTATTTTAATGGTACAAGAACTAATAATATCAACTGTTATTGGATATTTAGTTTATTTCTGGGTTTTTTGCTTTTATAAACGATGGTGAGATGATCATCCTTTTAATTAAATTATGGTGCCTGTGCCTAATTATTTCCATCCTATTTAGTGTTTTGAGGGCATTGTGAGTTGCAGGCATTCTCTATTAAACTGTAAATGTTTCCCCTTAAAGGAGAAATGAGATAATGTGTACGTGAAGCTTGCAGCACAGGGACTAGCATGTATTTTTCCAGTAATTACTTGTTTCCCTTCCAAAACTCTACTCCGAATTAGCAGGAGAGAGACTTAGTACGTTTTCTAGCATGAGAGGAGAAGGAAAGAGAAATGTAATGCAGAAAAGGTGGTAAGGCAAAGTTATATTCCCTGTCTTATTTTTTTAAAGCATTCTGATACATATGTCAGTCTGGAAATCCCCTCCTTTTTTAACAACTGATATATTTTATTTATTGGTACATTTTCCTGGTTACAAGATATGTACTAGATAGTACAGAAAAACTCGGCAGGCATAGATAAAGAAAGGAAATTAAAATCACCCATATCCACTGATATTTTGCTGTCTTTTCCCCCATTATTTTTTTGGTACACTTATATGTTGATTATTTTGTTTCTTTGTTTTTCCTCTTAATACTATAGGAATTATTTCTTCTAATACAATATTCTTGAAAAACACTTTAATAGTACTTATTACGGCTGTGTCATTATTCATTTAGTCATTTTTCTCATATTGGGTGTTTGAGTATTTAGTATTTTAAATAATACTGAAATAATATATTTTGTTCCTTAAAAGATTATCCTACATATACAATGACTGTATCAAAATTTAAAATATGTGTTTTTTAAGAGTTTTGTTACATACGGTCAGTATTCTTCAGGAAGGTCGATTCAGTTTACCAGCCTGATGTCTCTCCCCCTGGTTTTATTGAGATATAATTGATGTAGAACATTGCATAATTTTGAGGTGTACAGTATAATGATTTGATATGTGTATATATTATGAAATGATCACCACAATAAGTTTAGTTAACATCCATCATCTCATATAATCACAAATTTCTTTTTCCTTGTGATGAGAATTTGTAAGGTCTGTTTTCTTATCAACTTTCAAATATATAATATAGTATGGTTAACAATAGTTATCAGAACTTATCTTTTAAGTGGAAGTTTGTACCTTTTGACTACCTTCACCCAATCTCCACACCTACCCCCCGGCTTTTTAATTTGCAAAAATGTACATCCTTGTTGCAACAAATGTTTGTAACCTGAACTCTCAGAACGTTTTTTATAACCTAATCAATTTGAATATGACAAATCCGTTTGCAGTCATGACCCATGTCAAGAATTAAAACTTTGCCAGCCACTAAGTCTTCCATGGGTGCCCTGCTTCAACCTTCTGAGTGTACTAAAAGTAACCGCTATCCTAAGTTTTATAATAGTCATCTTGTTGCATTTCTTTACATTTCATTACTGAAGTGTATATCCCTAGACTCTAGTTTAGCCTTGTTTTTTTAAATATTGTGTTTTAAGTCTCTCTTAATCTGTAATCCTCCCCTTGCCCATCCCTTTCTTTTCTTGACCTTTTATCTGTAGAGTTTTCCAGAGTCCAAGTTTTGCTGTTGCATGGTATGGTTCATCTTTTTTCTGCCCTTTGAATTTCTTTCATGTGAATTTAGAGGTTGATTCAGATCCAGGTTCGATACCTTTGGCAAGGCTATAGGGAACATATCAGGAGGCACATCATTTGTGGCTGATTCTCTCTTTTGGGGTGTTAGCAGCTGTTAATGCTCAGTGCCTAGATACATTAACTCCAAAATGGTGGTGTTTTAATTTCATGATTTCTCTTTCAGCTATTGGTTGAACTCTTTCTGTAAAGAAACACTTTCTTTTATCTATATTTTGGTTAACCAGCAATTTAGGTCAGTTTTCCCAGTGATGAGCCTACTTCCTGTCATCATATAAAGGTGACTGATTTTTTCAAGTGTCGTTACGAATGCATGTATTTAAACATATTCAACATTTTCTAATCCATCGCAGATAATATTTTTTTGAAGTTAAAATTTCTCATCTTTGGTCAAAGGGAGGCTTTTCAAGTTATCTCCTGAGTTCTTTCGATATAACTGCAGTAATCTTCGCTATCTGGTATAGGGAGATATACCAGACTCATCAGAAAGTCTTGTTGTGCATTGCCTAGCCACAGCCTTGAAACAGCTATTTTTCTTTTCCTTTTTTTTCTTTCTTTTTTAAAGATTTATTTGTTTTTTTATTTGAGATAGGGAGGGAGAGAGAGCATGAGCAGGTGGGAGTGGCAGAGGGAGAGGGAAAAGCAGGTTCCCTGATGAGCAGGGAGCCCCACGCAGAGCTCCATCCCAGGACCCTGAGGTCATGACCTGAGCTGAAGTCAAACACTTAACCGACTGAGCCACCCAGGGTGCCTGAAACAGCTATTTCTCCAAGAAGTTCTCATTCCTGTTAGTACCAAATGGTGTTGCAAACCATTGTCTGGGGTGCTGAGGATATCTGCTACTGGATTTGTACTGTTTCGATGTCTTTCCAGTGAATAGGATTAGGGAATATTTACATATTTTTAGAGGTAAAGTACCTCCAGAGTTCCTACTGGTGTTTTCAATTTAAATTCAGTGCTAAACAATTTTTACCTAGCTGCTTCTATATTACATACGTATCTCCTTTCTTCCACAGCAGCAGTCCCGGTTCTCAAAGACCCAGGGGATGATATGTATGTTTCATAATTACTTGTGCGCTTTATCCTGCCAGTCTCAGAATAACAGTGCTAATACCACCATCGCCAGTACCTACTGGAAAGTTAATTGTTTTTCACTTGCTCTCCCCATCCTCCCCCACTTTTAAATACATTGTATTACATTGACACTGTCAGCGGATATAGCCGTAACACATTCTCCCTTTTGAACACATACTTTCCCTTTTACCTCTGACTTCCACAAATAGCTATATATTTTGTGCTCACAAGCAATTTGTAAAGATTTTATTTATTTATTTGACAGAGAGAGACAGCGAGAGCAGGAACACAAGCAGGGGGAGTGGGAGAGGGAGAAGCAGGCTTCCCGCCGAGCAGGGAGCCCGATGCGGGGCTCGATCACAGGACCCCGGGATCACGACCCGAGCCAAAGGCAGACGCCCAATGACTGAGCCACCCAGGTGCCCCAGATATATGGATGACTTTCTAGACATTATTATTATTATTATTTTTATTATTATTATTATCTGAAGTTCTCCTCTAAATATTTCAGCAAGGGTTCATGGGAACAATATTCTGAGTGTTTGCATGCTAATAGGAGCTTGTGTCCTTTATTAAAGTTTGAAAGTCAGTTTGACTGGACATAAAACCCTTAGCTTACATGTGATTTTCCTGAGTTTCTTAAATATGTTGCTTATTTTCTTTTGGCATAAAGCTTCAAAGGCTAATAATAACCTAAATTTCTTTACCTTCTACGTCACTCTTTTTACTTGGATGTTCAAAGGACTTTTTTCTTTTCCTTTGAAGTACAGTTATTGCCAGAATATATGTCTCCATGCTGTGTGTTCTGGGTCTATATTCTCAGGTATGCATGTGTGCTGTTTCAATATGTAATTTCCAATTTAAAAAAAAATTCATGCAGTTTTCTTTAATCATTGTTCTTGGCATTCTGTTTCCTTGTTCTGACTTTCTTCCTCAGGACTCTTGTGTTGGCTCTTCTTCACCTTTCTTCGTCATTTGTCACTTTCTCTTGACTCCTTCTTATGTCTTTCTAATTTCATTTTGGTTTTAAATATTTTCCTTTTCTCTATTTCTTTTAACTTGGTACCTGCTGTATTATTTATTCTTGTGTTTCTTCTTCTTTAGTCTTCCTGATTTTTTTCCTTTTATTTCTAAGTTGTTCCCAAGTTCTGTCACTTCATTTTTGAGTTTTCTAATTCCACTTTATTTTGTTTTTCATGCCTGGTATTATTTTTTAATGTCTTTAGCTTGCTTGCAAAGAGATTTCAGTGTTGAGAGGCATTTTCAGGGGATATGTTATGAATGCTGCTCATTCTCTTTTTAGGATAGCGCCTATGGGACTTGACCTTGATCCTTTCCCATTACTCATTTTTAGGTGAAATTAGTTTTCCTGAATCTTCAGGGTGGTTGGTTCAGTTGGAAGCCATGGCTCCGAAGTTAGGTGTACCCAGAAAGTAGAACTAATTTCACTGAGCTGCCTCTTTTACTGTTTGCATGTAGCATTAAAAAATATGAAGTCTTACTTTCTGGGATTTCCTGGCTCTGTCCTGTATCTCCCACTCAATCCCTCCCCCCCCCCCCATTCCCTTACCTGAGACCTCTTTTTCTTTGTCTCATTTATCTGGACCTTCTCTTCCTTTGCCTCTGTTGACTCTGTCTGCTCGATTTTGACGATGTGCTTAGCAGAAGCAATCCCTGGCTGGTCTGTTAGGAGAGTTCAGAAAGGTTAGACTGCTTTGGCCCCTTTAGATCTACTGTAGATCCATTAGATACGCGGGCTGTTAGAACGGACGGACCCTTTCCTGGTTTTCAGCTGCACTTCTTAGATTGACCTGTTGGGCTTCCCTACAGTTCTGGAAGATGAGGGCCAACACGGGAAGCAGAACAAACCCTAAAAAGTGCAAGGCTCGCTCATGGTTGGCCTGTTCTCCGGTCCTTTTATATCCATCCCTTCCTCTGCTTCTCCCCACACCTTCGCTGACAGCATTCAGATCTTGTGGCTGTGGGTGGTTTTGGGGTTTCACAGAATCTTTGTCCCCATTTCTGTTTTAAATGATTTTTGTGTTTCTGGTTTTACTGTCTAGTTGTTCTGTTTTCTTTTAAATGTCAATTTTTTTTGAAATCTAATACACATGCCAGAAAACATACTCTTTTCAAGTATGTATTTCAGTGTTTTTAGTATACTCACAAAGTTCTACAACTGTCTGATTCCAGAGCATTTTCTGTTTGTTTTTGTGCCTGGCCTGTGTAGTTTCCACTGCCATCTTTCTAGAATTTGTTGCAACCAGTTTGAACTGAAAGCGTCTCTTACCCCTGACCTGTTGTTCAGTTCCCATGCTCCAGGAATAGTCCTTGTTAACAGGTACCCACTGAAACACTGTTAACTTATGTAGCTATGCCAGTCTTGAATCCAGACTATTTCCCAGACTCTCAGTGTCAGAAACAGCCCTTCTGTTTTTTGGTAATTTGTTGTTGGTTAGGCGTTGGTGGGTTTTGTAGTTTTCGATGGTGTGAGTCATATGAACAATTTTTTTATAGCTACAGTGGCTGTCCTAGTATGCTGTGGTCTTCTGTGCTGTTATACTTGTTCCGTCTTTTTATTTGGAAATAATTATGGGGTTGAAATAGAAGCAAGTCATTATGATTGCAAAGCATTTTGCAAATATTAAGATTAAAATGAGGTGAAGAGGAAGGGGTGTGAAGAAGCATGGGCCAGTACGAAACTAGATGTCGTCCCAGCACACAGAGATGGTGATTTCAGTCTTCTCTAATAAATTATGCTTGGGTAGAACTGGAAATATAGGTAGGCAAGATTTAGTGCTTTAAAAATGTTCAAGGACCTTCATATATGGTATCACATTTAATTTTTATAACAGCCACGTAAGGGAGTCAGGGTTTGAGTGTATATTCCTGTTTTATAAAGAAGAACGTGTAGTAGGGAGTGGCTGTGTTAAGATGTCCTGAACCATTGACATTTTCCCATGGAGTTTTCCTATTCATCAGTAATATTTATCATCGGGACGCCTGGGGGGCTCAGTCGGTTAAGCATCTGCCTTCGGCTCAGGTCATGATCCCAGGTTTCCGGGATCCAGCCCCGCATTGGGCTCCCTGCTCCGCGGGGAGTCTGCTTCTCCCTCTGCCTCTGCCCCTACTGTCTTCCCACCCCAGCTCATGCTCTCTGTCGCTCTCTCTTTCTCTCAATTAAATAAGATTAAAAAAAAGAAAAGAAGAGAATATGTATCATCTTTCATGTTATTGGATATTTTATGGCACTTTTTCACATATGTTTACATGCAGTGGGGGCACATTCATTTATGAGTTCCTGTGGTGTGTGCTTTTTTTTCCCAGGCGAAGGGTGGAGGTTATGAGAGTGAAGATGCCTATCAAAATGCAGAACTAGTTTTTCTGGATATCCACAATATTCACGTTATGAGAGAATCATTACGAAAACTGAAGGAGATTGTGTACCCTAACATCGAGGAGACTCACTGGTTGTCTAACTTGGAATCTACTCACTGGCTTGAACATATTAAGGTTAGGTTATGTCATTATTTCCTTATATTATTACAGAATATCAGACAAGGACTTTCTCTGCCCCTCTGTCTCTTTTGGCACTTTTCTTACAGTTGAACTTAAGATGAAGGTATCTTTCTATACAATGAAAAATTGATAACTGCTTTGAAAATTGTAAGTACTTCTAAGGTGTGTTGCTTGAATGAATTAGTTTTCTGTCCTGTGCATTTGGTTCTGTTGTGGTCTTCTCTTCCCCTCTCTTCCCCGCCCTGTCTGAATTCTGCCCATCCTTCAGACCCCAGTTCCGATTTCTTCTCTTCCATGAAGTCTTCCCGGATTGCACCCACTTCCATTGTCTCTGCACTTTTCACTTTACTTTCTCTTTCCGACTCATCAGGTAAGACCCTACACTTCAGTTAATTACTTTGTGTCAGCTGGAGTATATTCCTAATTCATGGAAACCTGGGCTGGGTAATTTATTAGTATTTTTGGATCCCTCAGGAGCTAGGGCAGCACTGTGTGTGTGCATAACAGGCACCCGCTAAATCTGTGTTACTTGACTAGTGAAGTGAGAGGCATTCTGGTCAGAGAAGGGAGGTGAAGCAGTTGAATGAAGGGTATGAAGGCTAAATGATGTGGAGACTGCCCTGTGAACACCAATGTGCCCAGCCTGTCGCTGTCATGTTTGGAACACTGGATGTGATCGCACATGTGTTCTAAATTTCAGTAACACAGCATACAGAGATATAGACTTCTATAGCCACATACACATTCATACTGTGAAATAAAGGGAAATGAGATTTTTCATGGTAAGGAGCAGACATGTGCTCACATTCGAATCTAAAATTCGGACCGAACTGAAGAGAAGGGCAAATTGACCTAATTGAGAATTAGAGATTATTTTTATTCTTTCTCTCCCAGATGCTTAGAAGCTTGAGTGTATATGCAGAGTGCACACACTCCTCAATCAGAGAGCATGTTCTTGGGGGCCCATCTGTTAGAGCCTGTGAAGTGTCAATAGTAAACAGTAACACTTGATTGGAAACAAAAGCGAACATAAATTGCAATGTCAGCTTCTGTAAATTGCAAGGCATTCCACCAGCCCATAGAACAGTCTCTCCAAAAAGCTTGCTCTAACAGAAACAAGTCTCCTTAGAGGTATAAGAGATCGGCTGTGCCTGGACTGCCTTCTCCACCCGCAGTCCTCACACCAGCAAAGCTTACCTGCTCACCTTCTTCAGAGCTCTGCTCAAATACCACCTTCTCAGAAAGGCCTTTCCCAACCACACCTTACAAAATAACAGCTCCACCAGCAGGGGGCAGTGCCTCTGGCACAGTATGTATTTTCTTATTTACTTGCATCTGGCTGGCCTCGCCCGAGTAGAATGTACCAGCCCTTTGTCTCTTTGGTTCTCCGCTGTCTCCAGCACCTAGAGCAGAGCCTGCCACATGGTAAGGCACTCCAAAATGTTTATTTTATAAGTGAAAGTACGAAGGAAAGAAGGGAGGGAGGGATGGAGGGAGGGAAGGAGGGAAGGAGGGAGGGAGATAGATGACCATGGAAGGAAGGTGACCACTTTGGATAACTCCCTGGTCAGTCTTAACTTTCCAGCTGTTCTAATCCTTTGGGTGGGTGATCCCTAAGTCTCGATATCCATTGAATTACAAGTGGAAGATATTTAAAATAGTAAGCCAGGAATAGTGAAGAATGGAGCCCAGACACTTTAAAAAACTGCTCACAGGTGACTCTGATGCATAGTCAAGATTGACATTGCTACGGAGTACCCCATTTCCAGAATATGCCTATAGTTAAAATCAAAAGGAGGTTATCACGAGATTCTCCAAGCCTAGTAAATCTGCTTTCTTTCATTCTGATCCATGTTTGTGGACCCATACCATTCTCTAAGTCTAGCCATTGCAGAGAAGAATGGGACTGTATTATTCATTTTAAAGGATATTATACTTTTGTGTTTCTTATTTGGTTGTATCTAATTCTGTCTAGTTTTAACTCAAGATCAACTTCAGAAAAGATACTTTGCACTGTCTGCATATTTAAAAAAAATAACTGAAATTATTTCAAATACCAGTTAAGTTGACATAGTTGACATATTGATCTGATGAGAATTTTTCATTCATACTGATACAGAGAAGTAGCTTAAAGTTTTATACTGTGCTTGCTGTAAGCTATGTGACATATATAAAAATAGTAAAATAAATGCTATAGAAGCTATAGAATAAGAGAGAGCCAATTTCATTGCTTTCGTATTCTATTTTGGCTAAGTAGGGATTGTTTAACGTGTATGACTTCATTTGGCATATTATTTTTTATTTAAATAGGTGATGATGGAATATTTGAAGATTCTTAAAAACCGATCTCTTTAAAACCTAATCCTTCTTTTCTCTCACTCATACTGTTGATTTGTACGGAACCCAGAGATACCCTTCATTTGACTCTTTCATTGTGCAGATTAATAGGAGCCTGGATTTATGAGATTCTTCTAGTTACAAAGGCAAAATATTATAGATCTGCCACTTACGAGAATTCTTTTTAGGAAGGGACTGATGTTTTCTTCTTCATGTGTTATTGAGACAGTCATCAGTAATAAAACCGTATTAGTTAATTTTGAAGAAGGAAGCGCTTAATTTTTTAAAATTTTTTAAAAATTTCACTTAAAAATCTGTTCGGCAGCTCATTCTTGCGGGGGCTCTCCGGATTGCTGACAAAGTAGAGTCCGGGAAGACGTCTGTGATAGTGCATTGCAGTGACGGCTGGGACCGCACAGCTCAGCTGACTTCCCTTGCCATGCTCATGTTGGATGGGTACTATCGGAGCATCCGAGGGTTTGAAGTCCTTGTGGAAAAAGAATGGCTAAGCTTTGGTCATCGATTTCAGCTTGTGAGTAAAGAACCCTGACTCCATGTATCACATGCATCCTGCATAAGGCATGTGAAAACAGTGCCTTTTATTCATTACTCATCGAAAACCACCCCTTTACTAAAGGGGTGAACTTCTAGAGAGAACTTTCTCGTTATTTGTGGAAAGCAGTAGGATAGCCTCTCATGCTGTCGGGTCATGTGTCTCTACTGTGATGAGTGCTGGGGGAGGGCGACGACCTCAGATACCATTCCTTCGTTTGTGCACGTGTCTCTGCCTAGGAGACGAACCATGAGAGATGATGGACTCTGAAAAACTGAGGGTTCTAGAGGGTAGGGGGGTGGGGGGATGGGTTAGCCTGGTGATGGGTATTGAGGAGGGCACGTTTTGCATGGTGCACTGGGTGTTATGAACAAACAATGAATCATGGAACACTGCATCAAAAACTAATGATGTAATATATGGTGATTAACATAACAATAAAAAAAATAAAAAAAAAATGCAGATTAGCAGGAATGGTCGTGGAATTATAGGCCTCTTCTGATCTCGATGCATAAGAAGCCAAGGATGGCTTAATTATTATTCTTAATTTGAGAATACTTCAGAGTACCAGTGCTCTCACAGGAACAGGGTCTTAAAAAAAATCAGGCTGGGACCAAAAGAAATATCAGAGGAAAAAAAAATTTAACTCAGAGCGGGGAATAAAACAGCTTTTCGATTATCCTTCTTAAAGTACTAACACTGTAATGCGCGTACGTAGGGAGAGTGTTGCAGCTGGTTCTATGGAAAGGACAAATTTTTGTGCCCTCTCTTTGCCTCAGTGCCTTTTGATGTTGTCGTTCGTGTCAGATCTGAGTTGGCAGGACTTCAGTGTCCAGGCCTTATTGTTGGATGTCTTCTGCGGTGTCCCCATGAAATGATTGTTTAGTTTCTGCGTTTACACCTCCAGAAAGCAGCAGTCAGGCTCTTCCTCAGGCTGTCCAGTCTCACTTCAGAAAGTCTACCTACTAGAAAGTTCTTCCTCATAGTGGACCAAAAATTCCTTCCCATTTCGCTTTTGAAGACAAGAACAAATATGACTACTTAACCAAATAAGATAGCCCTTCAAGTATTTGGCAGTAGTTGTCTACCCATGTCATGCATAAACTTTAGTTCTTCTGGCTAAGCATTCATTTTCTTCAGTGTTTTTGCATCTCAATCCCCTCTTCACCTCAGTTGTCCTCTGGACTTAGGTCATGTCTTTCATCAAATGTGGTACCCAGAACTAATCACAGTTCCTGAAATAGAGGAATGGGGTTATTATGTCCCTTTCAAAGGATACTGAGCTTTCAATTTTGCTTTTTTGCTACATCATACTTTGGATTCATGCACCTTTTAATTAAATAAACATTCACGTGGTTTTTAGTTGTGTTTCTGCTAAACACTAAATTGGCAATCAGAAAACTTGAGAACAGTAACCGCGTAGGCCTTGGTTTTCATGTATTGCTCATCTCTGTTAGTTGTAATCATAGAATTTAGAGTGAGGAGTAGGAATATTTTCCCCAAAAGGAGGAACAGGGTGAGCAAAAGTCTAGATGGGACTGAGCTTGGCAAGAGTAGAGTTGAGGGAAGGGTGGGGTTAGAGAATCATGGAGGGGGAGAGTTAGATTGTCAGAGGCGTTGAAGCCACTGAGAGTGTGCGTGGTTCTTGGCAGCAGTTTCCTAGATTAGCTGAAAGACTTTCTGAAAGATGTTTATCCAGATGCTGTCTCGAATGTTAACCTTTACTATTCTGTAGTTACCAGGGCATACCAGCAGTGTTTATAAATACAGATGACCCTTGCACAATGCACAATGTGGGGGTTAGGAGCGCAGTCAAAAATCCACATACAACTGTTGACTCCTCCCTAGAACTTAATGGTTGACGGAAATCTTACCAATAAGATCGTCGATTAACACGTGTTTTGTATGTTGTATGTGTGATATACTGTATTCTTACAATAAAGTAAGCTGACATAAGGACATGTTGCTAAGAAAATCATAGGAGAAAATACATCTACAGTTCTGTAAAAAATCCACGTTTAAGTGAACTCGCGTAGTGCAGTGTTGCTCGAGAGTCAACAGTTAACTTGAAAGAAACAGACATTTAAAGGTAGTCTGCTCTTTTGAACTTGAACTGTTAAAATAAAATTGGGCATCTGGAATATCTTTTCAGATGGCTCACATTTTTCAATTCTCTCTAAAATAAACTTACCATGAAAAAAACATTACAAAAACCCTCTTACTTCAAAGAATGAAGTGTTAGTCATCCAGAGTTGCACGTGTTCATATCAATGTGACCAAAAGAGTAAACATTTAAGACTGTTGGAAGTTGCTGTGGATTCCTAGATTGCTAACTCTGGTTCCCTGCTCCACCTCCCCCCCGCCCCCCCGTTTATCTGAAAGCGGAATTTGACAATTAAAGGACAACTGGTCAAGAGCGTACATTCACCTGGTTAACGTAGGGTAATGAGTCATGATGTCAGGATCTCTTTCCATTCTTAACAATTCTTGATGACCGCAAAGAACTTTGTTTATATGGTTTGTATCTACCAATGTTTACCATATTAGAAATTAAATTTTAAAAAATGTTTAAATATTAATTAAATAATAAACCTGTCTTAGTCTGTTTGGGTTGCTCTAACATAATACCACACACTGGGTGGCTTGTAAAATTTCAACAGAAATTTATTTCTTGGGGCGCCTGGGTGGCTCAGTCGTTAAGCATCTGCCTTCGGCTCAGGTCACGGTCCCAGGGTCCTGGGATCGAGCCCTGCATCGGGCTCCCTGCTCAGCGGGAAGCCTGCTTCTCCCTCTCCCACTCCCCCTGCTTGTGTTCCCTCTCTCGCTGTCTCTGTCAAATAAGTAAATAAAATCTTTAAAAAAAATTTATTTCTCACAGGTTTGAAGGCTGGAAATCCAAGGTCACGGTGTCAGCATTGTCAGGTTCCGTGGAAGACCCTAGATTGTGGGTTGTAGATTGTCAACCTCTCTGTGTCTTCACATGGTGACGAGAACGAGGGAGCCCCGTGGGGTCTTTTGATAAGATCACTAACCCCTTTATTGGGCTTCTGCCCTCATGACTAGCAGCTCCCAGACGATGACTCCTGCCATTACATCTGGCATTAGGATTTCAACATGAATTTTTTTTTTTTTGCCGGGTGGGGGGACACAAACATTCAGGACATAGTACTACTATATATTAACCTAAATAACATTTTAAAGAAAACTTAACTGTGTTTTCCAAAACAACAACAAAACTTTAATGTGAAGAGTGGCATTGTTTTACATTTTTTTGCAAATTCCTTTCATGTCTGGCTTATTAGAAGACAGCCAAATTTCACAACTACTTCCTCATTCGGTTTATTGCAATGTGTGCTGTTGCTTGAAGTAAATGAGGAAAATCTGACCACACACAGATATGCAGGTTGAAAATCAGGGAGTGTCTTAATAGCTTTTCCAGGGAGTTGTGGATAGTCTTCATACTGTGCCAAAATTTAACAAATGCTAATTTCTTCGAGGTTACTTGTAATGTGGAATCCAAAACTAGATCAATTGAGTTTTTCGTTGTTTGTTCCATTAAATTCCATTGGTCTGTCTTGCGTTTTGAATAGAACTTTTACCCATGTATGATTCTGTAACATCAGGGATTGGTTATTTTGGAAAATACTGTCTTACTGACTTATACAGTTCTTCCAGTGTTAATGCATTTCCTTATATACTATCATCTCATTTGTGAGTATCACCAGTGATTTTATCAGAAAAGTCTATTATCAAGCTTATTGTGGCAGGTAGTTTTCCAAAGATCTAATGTGCACTCAAAGCTTGAATTTTATCATAGTTTTCCTTGAGATGACACATTCACTTTGTACATTAAAAAAAAAAGTGTTCAGGACTTTCAAGTCTTAATAACCATAGTTCATATATCAGTTGTTCTTTCAAGTCAAAATGATGTTCCATGAAAAGGTGGTGTTTTGTACCATCAACTTACGTTTGCAGCAGAGGAATATTATGTGTATTTCCCATTTTGTTACACAGGCTGTCCTTAAGGGGAGAGATTTAACAGGATTAATATTTACTTCTTCATCAAAGAAACTGGCTCCCCCCGCCCTTCATTTAACTGCGAGTGTGTGGCAAGGCAGGATATGACATGACTCGACCAGCTTGATTCCAGTGCCTTGCTTGGTTTCTCCTAAGGAACCCAGACACTTTCGCACCGTCACTGTAAATATCAGTGCATTGAAAAAGGCAAATAATGTCTTAGTATTATTCTGAAAATGGTTTTGATGTCATAGACCCTCCCCTCCCCCCCCCCGGCCCCTGGAAATCTATGAACCAGGCTTTTAGAATCACTGTTTTGGTGTGGGGAGGGTCTGTTTCAGTCGTCTGGGGCAAAGGTCCTTAGAAGAGAAAAAACTGAGAAAGGAGGTGAGTACATGCTTGGAAGGCAGATGTCAAGCATTCCTTAAAGGTTTTCAAGAGTTTGTGCTGATGTGATTCTTCTTGATAAAGACCGCTGAGCTAGGATAGCGACAGGTCCCCTGCACGCACTGGCCAAGCTGTTAAAGGAGACGCGTGCTTCCGGAGGCTGGTGGACAAGTAACTCTTAATATATATATATATTTCTAATTAATTATTTATTTAAAGATTTTATTTATTTATTTATTTGAGAGAGAGACAGAGTGAGCATGAGCAGGGGGAGGGGCAGAGGGAGAAGCAGACACCCTGCCGAGCCGGGAACCTGATGCAGGACTTGATCCTGGGACTCCGGAATCATCACCTGAGCTGAAGGCAGACGCTCAACCAACTGAGCCACCCAGGTGTCCCAAGTAACTGTCAATATTTAGGGAATATTAAATCTCTGGGACAAAGATATCTGGGTTCTGGGGTCTGACTGCTCCTGTCTTCCATTTTTAACCTTTTAAGATCTGGGTTCCACTTAATAAACAAAGTTGTGATTTCCTATTACAAGCATCTCATGTCAGAAAAAAATCTGGCAGTTTGTACATCAAAATGGTAATAGAGACTTTTGCTTGCTAAGCCTGTGAGTAATTTCTGTTTTCCTTGCTGTGCTTTTACTTTTTAAAATTTATTTTTTAAAGATTTTATTTATTTTTGAGAGAGGGAACAAGCCGGGGAGAGAGAGGGGTAGAGGGAGAAGCAGGCCCGCCACTGAGCAGGGAGCCCGATGCGGGGCTCGATTCCAGGACCCTGGGATCATGACCTGAGCCGAAGGCAGACCCTTAAGTGACTGAGCCACCCAGGCTCCCCCTTGCTGTGCTCTCTTAAAAAGACTTTTGAACTTAAAAAATATTGGAAGATATTACTTTTATTGGAAAATAAAGTTATTTCCATGAAAAAGAAAAATTCCACAAAACTCATATTTGACTCTTTCTGCTTCAGAGACTTGGCCATGGAGATAAGAACCACGCAGACGCAGACAGATCGCCTGTTTTTCTTCAGTTTATTGACTGTGTCTGGCAAATGACAAGACAGGTAACTTCTCTGGGATAGTCATTCTTGCATCTTTCTTTTAAGCCATCCAGAATTGGGAGGTTTGGTCAGTGATTATCTATCCTACATTTCATGTAAAATGGAAATTCTTGGAGGATTTCTCGGTAATAGAACTATTACTTGTTGTTACATTATGAACTAAGTTAAAGGATATTATTTGGAGATCGTATTAAACACTTCAAATTTCAACCAGTAGCATTAATAATAACCCAAGAGGTTTCCTCCTTCGTTTTGGACAAGTAGTTCAATAATGGCAGTATATTTACCCGGACGCTCATCTATACATTGCTAAGAAAGGTAGAGGTAAAGAAATGAAGAAATAGGCTAGGTCACTCAAACAAAATAAAATCTTATTTTAAGTAATTTTAATGGAAAAATATGTTTACGTGGGAATTATGGGTAGGTAGGTATGTAATAGATTCAGTTCTTTCTGTTCTTAGGTATAGAGAGATTGTTTTTTAGACCTATTAACTTTCTAACAAACTGATTTGAAATATTAATGGTAATGGATTTTGTCTTTTGTAAAGGTATCAGAGGAGATTGAAAAACACCTGGTTTATTATGGGATCACTTCGCTAGTGAGGCAAAACGTTGGTGTCTTAAAAATATTTAACTCAAGAAAAATAATCTCAGACCTTGGCTACAGCCCACTGCTGTGTCAGCTAATTATTTACCCAAGGCTTTATTAGACCTCAGACAACTGGGAGTCTGGTTTGTTTTTCATGAGACTGCCACACGAATATAAAACAGGGCAGTTGCTGGCTCTGCTTTGCTTTAGGATTATACTTTAGCTTCAAGAAGATCCTATTATTTCATTAAAAGAAGCTGGTGATCTTCGGGTGAAATACACCAATTATATAAGCATCTCCCCTGTAAGCACATACCAGTTTGGGTGGATTATTTTGAAGGCTGCTGGGTTAAATGAAGTGTTGTAGTAGATACGACTATGGTGTGATGAGGCTGGTCTTTTCATGTATATCCTGCAAATGCGTCTGACAGTTCAAGTTTTGTTGTATACAAGGCCCTTGGTGTGTTGGGAGGAGGGGAGACACTAACTGCATAGTTACTGGTGGTTACTGCTTCTTGGCCTGGGTTTGAATCTTTCCTTTGGGATTGCTCTTGAGTCAGTATAGCAGCTGTCCACATCCTTGCCAGTCCTTTTTTGGGTGTTTGACCAAAAACAGGAAGGCCCACTATTGACCATTAACATGTTTGATTTTAAAATAATATTTGACTCTTGGCAAAAAGTAAATAGCCCTATAAAAAGGCTCTAAAAGCTGTTTGAAACCATGGCACCATTGATGACTGAGTGTGCTGCTTCCCCAGGGCAAGTACCCTGAAGGGGCAACATGTGTGAATATATTAGCTCTGGTTTGTTAGTGATATAATAAAACCACATTTGCCAGTTGTTTGCGTAGAAGAGTACGCTCTAAGTATCTTCCTCGGTAATTGTGTCCACGTATCGCAGGCTACAGATCTAAAAGCAGCTTCACTCGAATTTTGAGCTTAAGTTACTGCATAGAAAATCAGTTTACTCTTACGTTTCTCTGACAGAACTGAAGATACCTCATATAGTGATGAGTCTTTATTTTAGATATCTAGTTCTGTTTTTCTGTATGATATTCTGGAGCATAGAACATGTTAGACATGCTTATCGGCAATCACCAGTTTTATAAATAATTGAACTTTGGTGCAGAGACTTAAGTAAGCACATTTGTCAGAATGACGCCAGTTAGATTCTACCTGTCCCCCACCCTCGCCGCAGCCCCGCACTCCTGGGTCAGGAACGGCTGGAGAAGGGCCCTGCAGATTGCCAACCCGTGAGGAGGAGGAACTGTTCCTCCTGTGCTCCCAGCAGTTCCCGCTCTGCTACCCCCATTATGTGACGGGGGCCTGCCGCTGTTGCAGCTCGCGTCTTCTCATAACTGAGCACGAGCTTTTTCCAAAAAGATGAGAAACTGATGACAGGCTTAGCTCCTTTGGACGGCTGTTTAATGAGTCAGCGCATTCACAGTTGGCTAATAAGGCTGTCCAGAGCGTGTAACAGTACAGGGGATGGGATTTATTTTGTAAATGAACGAATGGGATTTGACCAAGTTCCTTACAGGTAATTGGCTTTTTGTTGGTATGTGCTCCGGTCACCTGGTTCAGCTTCGCAGCCACAGAAATTACCATTCAAGGCAGGCTAGTTAGCCTTCATTGTTCGAGGAATTTGCCATATTATCCTGCTTCTAAATTTAGGAAATGTCTTGGCAAAGGTGGTTTCACCCCTATCCCTTGTGCATGCGGTTCAGGCTGTTTTCTTGCTCTACTAGGTAGGGATCATTCTAAGAAAAACTTGGAACCAATGTTTATTCCCCAAATCTGCAGTCCAAATATTCACAGATTTTCTTTTTCACAGTCCTAGAATTGGTACAATTTTCAAGGAGACTCTTTGAAAATTTTGAAGTATTAGATGGATAAGGATGGATTATACGAACTCTTCCCCTTCCTGGGATCTGTCATCCATCCTTGATCAGTCCCCTCCCCCCCCCCCCCCAATTGGTTGTTTATATAATATTAAGATATCTAGTCAAGCTCTCGTCCTAGGTTAAAGAGAAAGTGCATTTTCTTTTTGTTAGAAAGAGATTGCCAAAGTGCCGGATTACAGGATACTCAGGTTTAACTAGGCTGGCTTTTAAGTGATCTGCACATCTGCCTTGGATCTTTATTTTTGTGCATTGCTGACATTTTCTGGAGACAGTGATATTTTTTGTATAATTCCTAAAACCAAAACTATGTTGCTGAAAATCTCAAGAAAATCTTATTACGTTGTTTATGGTCATTTTTGGCAAAGAAAGGCTAAGAGTTGCCAGAGTTGCCAAAGTCAAAATTCATCCCTCTCCATGTTTAGGATTAACAGATCCAGGAGATACAGAAACACACCAAGGTCACACCATTCAAACTCTTGCTGCACAAGAAAAGGATTTCTCTTGGGGAGAAATCTCAGAAAAGTGGTAGTGATTTTTGAACAGAGAACGAAGCAGATAAGGCCATAATGGCTTAGAAATACATAGTTTTGAATATTGTTTAACCTAATTTTAAGAAGTATTACAAAGAATCTACCCATATATGGGGATGAATATGCTTGAAAAAATTGTCTTAATAATTTTATGTTTGTGGTATTTAATTTTCAGTTTCCTACAGCATTTGAGTTCAATGAATATTTTCTCATTACCATTTTGGACCATCTATATAGCTGTTTATTTGGAACATTCCTCTGTAACAGTGAACATCAGAGAGGAAAAGAGGTAAAATACGAGCCATGACCCTCCCCCCTCTACTCCCAGTATGTGTGATGTTCCCTACGAGGGTGCATTCTCTGACAGATTTCAACTTAATAGTCCTTTTGGATGATTTCTTTGGTCATGTTTTATTCTCATGTACTGTAATATGATGACTTCTTTCCATGTATCTGAGCCTGATTTGTTTTTAAGTACCTCTGGTGCAAGGCTGAAGGTACCAAGTGCGTTTCCAGGTGAATAGTAGTGTCTGCTAAAGAGAACTGAAGTCTGTGTAATCTTAGGAGCCCAGTCCTTGCAGGATGGAAATCCTTCAAAGCAGGTGCAGAAAAATCTAATTAGCAAAAAATATACCTACGAATGAAGAGATCCCCACATACATTGTGCATACATATGAGCCATTTTAGTTTTTTTTTAATTATAAAATAATACTGTAAAACATCCAAACACTGAAGAGCTACTATGTAGAAAGTTACCATTTCCCTGCTTCACCAGAGAGATCACTGGTAAGTGGTTGGTATTACTTAGAAGAAACCCTGTTGTAAGGATGACGTTTCAAGTTTTACTTGTGACCTCAAAATACATTATCTATCCTATGTATGGAATTCCAAATCCTCTTGATTTGGTGTCTCCCTCTGCATCAATTTTCAATCTAAAAATGTGGTTACAAACTAGTTTATTCATGCTGGGAGTGCTTGCTCTGGAGCCAGGCTGCCTGGTTTGAAATCTTAGATCTGTCCCTCCTTGTATAACCTTTGGCAAGTTCATTTCTGCTTTGGTAAATTGGGAAGAATAGTACTTACTATTGTGTGGCTAAATAAAATAAACTACAAAACACTACAGTAATTACCATGTAGCAGACCGGAAGTTCCTTGAAGGCAGGTATTAAAATTTTTTAAGATTTTATTTATTTATTTGACAAAGAGAGAGAGAACAAGAGGGAGAACAGCAGAGGAAGAGGCAGGCTCCCCGCCGAGCAGGGAGGCCGACCACATGGGACTCGATCCCAGGACCCTGGGATCATGACCTGAGCCAAAGGCAGCCGCTTAACCGACTGAGCCACCCAGGCGCCCCAGGAAATTTTGAATACACCATATCTTCAGTGGCCAGCCTGCAGTCAGTATTCCCATGCAGAGGAGGCGCTTAAGAACTTACCAAATGTTAGATAAGTAAAAATACCTAAGTTCCAAAGATACTTTTTTCTCATCTTTTGAGAGGCTTGAATAGGATTTAACTCTATCTTGATTTTAAGAATCTTTTTTGCTGAGCTGTAATTGGCAGTCTTTAAAATTAAAAGTGTATAATTTAGTAGTTTTCACTTTGTCTAGAGTTGTACAACTGTTGCCACTGTTAACTTCAGAACATTGAGAAGTAGCCGTGTCCCTGTTTGTGCAGTTTCTCCCTAGTCTCCTCTCCTGGTCCCTTGGCCATCACTACCCTCTGGATTTGCCCCTTCTGGATACATCCTATAAATGGAATCATTCAAGATGAGGCCTTTGTGTCTGGCTTCTTTCACTTAGCATGTTTCCAAGGCTCAGTTTGTAGTATGCATCAGTACTTTATTCCTTTTCATGGTGAAATATTATTCCATTATATAAATATACAATTTTATCCATTTTACCAGTTGATGGACTTTTGGGTTGTTTCTTCCTTTTGCTCTTATGAGTGATGCTGATTTGAACATCTGTGTACAGGTTTTTGTGTGCATGTGTTTCTGTTCTCTTGGTATATAGACCTGAATGGAATTGCTGGTGTGGGAACTTAACTTTTTAATGAACTGCAGTGTTTTCTAGTATTCTCTGGTCTGAATGAAAGTGGGGCTATCACTGAAGTGTCCATGTCCTCTCCCTCTAAAGAGATTTTAATAATCAAAAATACCTATGTTACCTTCTTTACAGAATCTTCCTAAAAGGACTGTGTCACTGTGGTCTTACATAAATAGCCAGCTGGAAGACTTCACTAATCCTCTCTATGGAAGCTACTCCAATCACGTCCTTTATCCAGTAGCTAGCATGCGCCACCTAGAGCTCTGGGTGGGATATTACGTCAGGTGGAATCCCCGGATGAAACCACAGGTATGCATGCTCTCAGTAGATAGTGGGAGTTTTCATCAGTTAGGTTCGTCACCTTTAAAGCAACTAGAAAAATTAGATATATTTAAAACTTTCTTTTTTCCTCTTAATAGTTATAATTGTATAGTAGAAAAAGCACTACATGGGGGTCAGCAATATTCTTGATTCTTGCCCTGCTTTTGCTTGTATGGTCTTGGATGAATCACTGTCTTTTTGTCCCTCCTCAGGAAAATGAGTGTGGTGCATTGGATAACTTCTGCAAGTCATTTTAATAGGTTTGAGGAAATAGCTTTAGGAAAATTAAAAGCCTGACACATTCTCGTCCATTTTGAAACATATTATGGAATATATACTACTTAGAACTGCTTAAAAGACTAAAAATCTGCAGCCAAGTGATAGGAAATCTTTGAGTTTTGGCTTTTAGATTGTCTTGTTACTTAGTTGTTTGTTGTATTTAAGTACCAGCTGCAGGAAATACTTGGGGGCACTGGGAAAGCCACTGAAAGAGCAGTGTTGTCAGGAGAGTCCAGTTAATTTTCACCGATGTGCTGGAAAGGTTGGCCTGGTCCCCAGAGCAGAGAAAATGCACGTTGCAGCACTTAGGGAAAGGACCACGTACCAGGATGATTTGACTCTGGGTTTGTTTAGGATTGCCTCGTTGAATGACATTATGGTGTTTTGCTCTTGTAGGAGCCCATTCACAACAGATATAAAGAACTTCTTGCTAAACGAGCAGAGCTTCAGAAAAAAGTAGAGGAACTCCAGAGAGAGATTTCCAACCGATCAACCTCATCCTCCGAGAGAGCCAGTTCTCCTGCACAGTGTGTCACTCCTGTCCAAACTGTTGTATGAAGGGACTGTTCAAGGGGGACCGGCATTGCCATGAACTCTGGATTACAGCGGCAGCCTTAGGAGTATAGTCTTCTGAAGTTAGAACCCACCCACGGGAGAAGTGCAGTTGCTGTATTTATTTTAAATCCCTCCAGGTTGGGTTTAGAACTGTGGCAGTACAGGTGGTGTGCGTGAAATAACCCCGTATGTAATTACACGATTATGACACTAATCTTCTAAGTCACCCAAAGAATATTAAGATGCTTCAATACCAGATCCACAGTGGGAACAAGCTTCTGATTTTAAAATCAAAATACAGACCACTTCAGAAACATACCTCTTGCTGGAAGAGAACTCACTGCACAAAGGGAAGGAGCATCCCATTTATCTCAGCACACCAACACTGCAGTTCCGTGGCATTATATAGATATCAAGCCTCGATGGCATGAAAGCTCAGAAATCATTAGACACTCCCTTCCCCCATCGTGGGTTTTTCTCTTCTGTAGTAAAGTACTTTACTTTGATCACCTTTCTGTACCCACACTCTTTGTATCTGATATGGCAAAGTCTTGAGGCTATTATGGCATAGTAGTAGTTGGAAATTATTGCTGTTGTCACTGGCATATGTATTGAAGATGTAGTAGATAGCTGTTCCAAACAGATGCCTTAGAGATGGGCTTGGGGGTGGGGGGCGGGACTGAGGAGGAAGAAGTGGTAGCCGTCCAGGATTTCAAAGAATTCTACACCCTTCAGATTAGTTTCCGTTTGCCCAGTTACTAGAAACATAATGAAGCGTATTTTACAAATTCATTATTACCTTACTTTATTGCATTTATGCAATAATAATGTTTTGTGCGTGTGTCTAAACACCAGTTAATTGGTTAAATTTTGAGGCAATATTTTAAAAGTTCACTGGGATTGACTTTTTTCCTGAAGGCTGTATAAATAGCTTATGGGTGAGAAATACGATGCTCAAATTTTACATGAAGTATTTTACTACTTTGCAAATTCTGTAATTCCATTGAAAGATTAAGTCTACCAAAGAACTTACTGCATGTACAAATGTATTACAGTCTCAATGCCAGTAAAGGAAATACTGCTTCAATGTTCACCTGCCAGTAACAGTTCAGCACTGGTATAAACATTTGACTCCCTGATATCTTAAGAGCCATATGTTATGTACTGTAACAAAGGAGCTTCTTGTCCCTTGGATCTTTAATTAAAAGAAAATTTCAACTGACTTTTAAAACGTCGTCCTTATCCTAAGTTGTTTGCCTGAAATGCCTTTTGCAGAAATGTTATTTGGAAAGTTTTTGAAGAAAGGGGTGGCTTAGCACCTGCTCCAAATTGAAATGTTCAATTTCAACCCATTTTGCTTCTAATACCCAAATCAAACAGTACTCAAAAATGCAGTATTCTTTCACTTGTTAATTCACCATAGTCTGGACCTCAGCCCTGTTCTTGGGTCTTGTGGTGAGGAACTATAATTTCTCTTAGTACCTCCAATATTAGCAAAATTAGTACCAAGATGATTTGGTCTTTGTATGATACTCATTTTAAGTAAAGTCGTAATAGTATTTAAGTGGCCAGCCTATCAACTGAAGCTCAGCTTTCTATTCCACATATTTTACATATCCATTCTTTCCTGTCCATTCCATTCTACCATTTTCCTTATTTAAGCCTTGATCATCTTGGTCTGATACCACATAAAAGAATATGGGTAACTGAAGAGATCAAGAATTTCAGACTTCCAGCCTCAATACCCTCACATCCACTTTAAATTCCATTCAAAGGCCAGAGCAATCTAAATGCAAATCTATCACTTACCATTTTAAGACTTTCCAGGGGTTTCCTTTTCACCTTCCACAGGAATCTCCAAAGTGGAGTGCATTTAAGATAAACCCCTGGTGGTAAAGTCAGGATCATGATGGCATGAGACATTCCTCTTTCCTCCCCTTGGATTTAACAACCAATTGTACATCCATAAGTGCCTTTGCACATCACACCGGGACATCCATCTGTGCACTTGAAGTCAAAGGAAGCTATGGAGCCAAGGGAGTTACGTGGCGGTGACCTCTCTAGCGGAGGTGGTAGAAAGAGAAGGGGGTACCTGAAAGTGCTCAGCTGCATCGGCTGCAGCTGGAGGGTTCTATTGCTTTTCAGGAACACCTAGATTTCTGAGGAGAGACCTCTGTGACTGGGTAGAGGGGAAGAAAAATGCCGCCAAAAAGAGCTGCAGGGACATGTTTTCTGCCATATGCCCTGGGATTCCAGCAAGAGGTCCATCCACGGGCCTTCTTTGGGAATCCTCCAGTCTAGGACTGCCCTACAAGACCATGGGCACACCTAAAGCCCCAAGTGCTAAGCACACATCTCCCCCACCCTGCTTCCAGTTTTTAAAAAACCAAACCAAACCAAAGATTTTATTTGAGAGGAGATGGGCGTGCATGCATGGGGTGAGGGGCAGAGGGAGAGGGAGTCTCAGGCAGACTGCACTGTGCGGCCCCCATGGAGCAGAGGTGGGGCTGGATCTCAAGACCCTGAGATCATCACCTGAGCTGAGACCAGGAGACGCCCAACCCACTGAGCCACACAGGCACCCCCAGTGTGTTTTTTTAATGTCATCTTTTTTAAGCACGTCAAACTTTGGCAGGGAGTCGCTTCCAGTAAGAAAACCCAAAAGCTAGTGCTATAGCACCACCTTCTGGAAAACAAAAGAAAGGCTTCTAACTGCCAACCTGATGAATTATTAAAATCAAAGCCTACGTAAACAAGAAAGGTTTTGCTACTTTAAATGCGGCAGCACAGGCGCATTTCATTGAACACTGAAAAATGATAATACAGTATCACAAAAAGGCAATGACAATTCTCCAGCAACTGTACCCAAAGACATGGAATACTACAATTTAACTGATAAAGAATTCAAAACAGGACAAAATTCAACAAGCTACAAGGAAATTCAGAAAGGCAATTCAATGAACTTAGGAATAAAATTAATGAACATTAAGAAGTACTTTCCCAAAGAGATTGAAATTCTAAAAAAAGAACCAAAATGAAAATCTGAAGCTGACAAACTCATTGAAATGAAGAATGTATTAGAAAGCATTGGAAATGGAGATCAGATGGAAGAGAGAATAAGCAAGCTGGAAGATAAGGGTTTAGAAATGATGCAGGAGGAAGAGGAGAGAGAACTAAGATATTTAAAAAGTGGACACAATCTATAACCATTACCAGACTCCATTAGAAAAGCTAACATAAGATTAATAGGTATACCAGAAAGAGAAGAGGAGGCAGAGAGTTTATAGAAATAATGGTTGAAAACTTCCTAAACCGGGGGAAGGAACTGGATATACAAGAATGCAAAGCTTAACAGACTTTCTCCAAGACACATTGTAATGAAACTGTCAAAAGTCAATGATAAAGCCCGGGGAAAAAACCTACAAGGGAACCTCCCCCGGCCCCCAACCCTCATTAGGCTATCAGATTTCTCAGCACAAATTCTACAAGCTAGGAGAGAATGGAATGATCTATTCAAACAATCGAAAAGATAAAAATTGCCAGGCAAAAATACTCTTAAGTGGCAAAGTTATCCTTGATATGAAAGAGAAACAAAGGATTTCCCAAACCAATAAAATGTGAGAGTTCACCACCACTAACACTGCCTTACAAGAAACATCAGAAGTAGATCTTCCAGCTGAAAAGATCTCAGTACACAACATTCTTACTAAGGTGATCAACAGACAGAAAACAATTAAAATAACTGCAGCATAAAGTTTAAAGAGCATTAAAAATGATAGCTATTAAAATCTGGTAACAATTCACAGCATCATGAGATCATTTGTGACATCTAATATAGTATAAAAGGATGAAATTAGTAAATGAAGATAAACTTTTATCAGCATAAAATGACCCCCAAAATGAGATGGTTTTATTTAGTAAAACTTCTGATAACCATAAAGCAAAAATTTAGAGCAAAAACCCAAAACAAAAAAAGGAGACTGAGCAAATCACCAAGGACAAACACCAGCTTACAAAGGTAGACAGAAACAGAAGGAAAAAGAAACAATGGAGAGATAAACTAGAAGGCAAAAGGTAAAATGGCCGTAGTAATTCCTCACATATCAATAATTACGCTCCATGTAAAATGGATTGAGTTTACCAAAAGGCAGAGAGTGGCTGGATAGGTAAAAAACAAAAACAAAACAAAACAAGGCCCATCTACATGCTCTCTACAGAATACTCATTTCAGCTCTAAAGACAGACATAGGCTCAAGGTGAAAGGATGGAAAATGACATTCAAAACAAGTAGAAACCAAAACAAGACAGGCATTGCCTACTTACACAAAATAGACTTCAAGCCAAAAATCGTAAAACTGGCAAAGGTCATATAATGATAAAGAGGTCCATACACCACGAAAATTTAACTGAGCACCAAAATACATTAAGCAAATACTAACAGATCTTAAGGGAGAGATAGACAATAACGTAAGAGTAGGGGACTTCAATACCCCACTATCACCAATGGGAAGATCATCCAGACAGAAAATCAACAAGGAAGATGTGCAGAAGAGTGGCCCAGTGATCTAAGGCTCTGGGTTAAGAAAATCAACAAGGTAAACGCTGGAATTGAATCATACTTTAGAGCAAATAAACTTATTAGACATACACAGAATCCATCAAACAACAGAATACACATTGTTCTTAAGTGCACATGAACATTCTCCAGAACAGATCATATGATAGGACACCCAACAAATCTCAGCAAATTTAGACTGAAATCATACTATCTTTTCTGACCACCATGGTATGAAACTAGAAATCAACAAGGGGGAAATGAGAAAATCTATAAATATGTGGAACCTAAACAAATTTCTCAAAAACACATAGGTCAAAGAAATCAAAAGGGAAAGAAGGAAAGTTTATAGTAATAAACACATGTTAAGAAATTAGATCTCAACCTAACTTTGTATCTCAAGAAAGTAGAAAAAAGAGATTAAGCCTAAAGTTAGCAGAAGGAAGAAAATAATAAAGACCAGAACAGAAATAAATGAGACCAGAGAAACAAGAGAAAGGTCAACTAAACTAAGAGCTGGTTCTTTGAAAAGGTAAAATTGACAGACTTTTAGCTAGATTAAGAAAAGGGAAACTCAAAATTAGAGAGATTACAACTGATACCACAGAATAAGAAACTAATACGAACAATTATGTGTCAAAAAATTACATAGCACAATACCCATCAAAATATCAAAGGCGTTCTTCACAGAAATAGAACAATCCAAAATTTTTTGTGGAACCACAAATGACCCCAAATAGCCAAAGTAATCTCAAGAAAAAAGACCAGCACCAGAGGTATCCTTGAACAACATGGTGGTTAGGGGTGCAGACCCTTCATGCAGTTTAAAATCCCAGTATAACTTTTGACTCCCCTAATACTTAGCTCCTAATAGCCTACTGTTGACCAGAAGCCTTACCAGTAACAGTCAAGAAACACATTTTGGGGGCACCTGGGTGGCTCAGTCAGTTAAGCTTCTGCCTTCAGCTCAGGTCATGATCCCGGGATCCTGGGATCAAGTCCCACATCGGGCTCCCTGCTTATCAGGAAGCCTGCTTCTCCCTCTCCCTCTGCCTACCGCTTCCCCTCCTTGTGCTCTTTCTCTAATAAATAAAATCTAAAAAACCCCCATATTTTGTATATATAGTGTATTAAAGTAAGCTAGAAAAAAAAAGGTTAAGATCATAAGGAAAATACAATACTGTAAAAAATTCATGTGTAAGTGGTCCTACACAGTTCAAACTCATGTTGTTCAAGGGTCAGTGTATACTAGTAAAGCCATAGTAATAAAAACAGTATGGTACTGGCACAAAAATAGAACAGGAGAGAGGCCAGAATTAAATCCTGGCATATGTGGTTAACTAATACTCGACAAGGGAGCCAAGAACACCTGATGGGGAGAGGATAGTCTCTTCAACAAGTGGTGCTGGGAAAACTGGAGAAATACATGCGGAGAACAATGGAATTGGACCCCTACCTCACACCACTCACAAAAATTAACTCAAAGTCTACCAAAGACTTAAACATAAGACAAGGTGCTGTAAAATTCCTAGAGGAAACATAGGAGGAAGCTCCCTGATGTTGTTTTGGACATAATGCCAAAAGCACAAAAAAGAAAAGGAAAAATTAACAAATGGGATGACGTCAAATTCAGCAGCTTATGCAACCTTCGTATTTGAGTTGACAGAGGTTTTAGAACTTTGTATCTATGACTAGCGGTTGTGCAGGTGCACTTCTTCCTTTACGATCCGGGTTACAAAACTGAGACCCGTGTGGTTATGTCAAGGCTCTTCAGCCTCCTGTAACTCGTCGGCTTACCCTTCTAGTCTCGCTTGCATACCTCGACTCTTCTGTACTGGTACCACTCAGCTAGTCAGAACTCTCCCTCGTCAACTGCAGAATCTGGCCTCTTCCTTTTCATTTTATCCCGTTGACCTGGAACTCTTCTCCCTTATGACAAATTCCAGTTCTCCCAAGTCTAGCATCACTTCCTCCTCCAGGATGTTAACCTCCACTTCTGCATCCTCACAGCCCCGTGCTCATGCTGTCACCACTGCACTCACAAGTGTTGAAATAATTCAGATGTCTACCGCCTACCCTGTATCATACCCTTCTTACTTGGCCTGGTATCCATATGGCACCTTCCACGTAGAAGATACTTGTATTTGAAATGCACTGCAACAGCGCTCTTATGACGAGATGTGGAACACCATACTCCTCCGCTGTAAACTCTCAGATAAGGAGACTGAGGGAGTATTGGTATCTTCTTGTTTTCAACTCTCACCTGAGGGTATTAAAAGCTGGAGTTGAGAGTCTGACTCCTACCTGTGGGATGGGGTAGGTTTTTAACACCATTAAACTTCTGCTAATTAGGACTGCGCCACTACAATGAAAAGGGAGTGTCACACAGTTTAATGACCTGAAATTCAAACACAGCGGTAACAAAAGTTTAATAGTTGAAATGGTGGTTGAGACACAAGAAAATATTTTCCATGTCATGAGAGCAGTGATTCCTTGGGTCTGTGGACTCACTGTTGTGAATTCAATGAAGATACAAAACTGCACATGCAAGCAAAAGTTTACATAAAATTTCAGAACATTCACAAACAGATCCAAATCGAAGGAACCTAAATAAAGAACTCTGTAAAAAAATTAATTCAATTAAGAGGCCTAACAAGCTTAGTGCCCAGTCAGGCACTACATTTCATGCTGATTATACCCAGATAAAATCCCAGAACTCCCATTTGGATCCCAGGGGAGGCATAAAAAGGAATCTCTTTAACATGTGGTTAATGTGTTCACTAGTAGTCTTTAGAGTATCTTAATCATATGCCATGAGACAGTTCAGTCTTGTTGGGTTTAGTTTCTGTGTAAGCATGAAATAGGCAAATTACGTAATACCATATATTCTTATTGTTTCTCAAAATATGTTAATGTCCTATTTAGAAATGCATTTTGTGGAGAGATTATAACAAATAAAGCCTTTATTAACAGGCTGTTAAGGAAAATTTCATTGTTTCCTTTAAAAAGCTGCTTTATTGACTTGAGTGGCAAATTTATAAAAAGTTCACATCTTGATCTAAGCAGAATTATGATTCACATTATTAACATAATGACAGTTGCACGTGTACAGTTAATGCACTCATACTGTACACCGAGAACATGTCCAAGGGGCAAGTTTCAAGATTAAAAACCATAATGCCTCAAACTCAATAGCATGATTACAAACAGGTATTATTTAAAAATGACAAATGTGTATGCTTTACAACATTTCCTCTTCTCTCTTCATTCTAAAAGCTCATTTACTTCATTAATAATTTATACTTTAAAAAATGCTTTTATAATTTTTGCAGTGAATGGACTTGAATGTTTGGGTCTTTAAAAATTTTTTAATGATGGATAACATCAATATAAGTGTATTTAATACTGATCAATGCCTGAACTGTCAAAAAGAAAAACAAAACAATCCTCTTAAATATGTATAAATACTTTTAAATATAGAAACCCTCCATCAATAGTCGAGACAAAGTATATTTAATGGTTGTGCTGGAAAGGAGAAAGGGGTGATTTGTGCCAGGGGAAAGATTTAAAAAGATTTTGTTATTTTTGATAATTTAAACCTAATTTTACTTAGATATGTAAGGAACTATGAAAAAAATCACACCCACAAGTAAACAACTGGTAATTTGTTTACAAAGTGCAGTATTTCAGTACAGCAAATTCATCTCAAAGAAGAAGAGCATGTGGCTTCCTGGCCTTTAAAACTCCCCTGGTTTCCATGTAGATGGTTTAACATTTAGTCATGATGCGTAACACAAGAAGCCTGTGTAGTGAAGCTTGGGCCCCTTAACACCGGCTATTCGTTAATTCCAACATAAGAGAGTATGAGACCTGGAGAGTAAATTGTCAAAATCTGATTGATGAGGTACAGATTATCTGAATAAAATTTATAACCGGGTACCAGTCAGTAATCCCAACATAAACTATTGCTTTGTAATGAACTCTGTATGGTTTGCATGTCCTTCAATAACTGAAGATTTTTCCTGCTTTTTTCACCAGGTCTCGGTTTGGCAACGTCCTTCTTGTTTGTGGTCCCTGTGATTCCAGAAGAACGACTGCTGCTCTTCCCTTCTTCATCAAGAGTCTTTCTGGTGGTTCGCAAGTCCCTCTTTGGCTTCTCTACCTTCTGTTTCTCCAGCTACAACAAATAACCAAGCCAGGGAAAAAGGTGCATTCAATGAAAACATTCTCTTCCGACAACCGGTATTTTTAACTCTCGTACAAACTAAAATGCGAGTAATATATTCTGGGTTTATTGTTTTAAAGCCTTCCAAAAACCTATTGTACCAGTCGTTGAACACTCAGTGTGTAAAAATACAATGTGACATATAGACAAGTGAACAAGAGTAAACACATCAATCCTGGTGCTGTTTCAGAAGGCAAGGCAGTGTTGCCAAAGTACAGAATAGAGTGAGAAACAAGAGGGTCTAGGGGAAGATGTCACAGAAAAGACAAAAAATCTGACATGGTAAGTGAAGGATAGGATAGATACTAAAGGTGAAGAACAGGAGAAGAGTGGTTCTAGAAACTAGTCTGAGGGGCAACGAAACATATTCTAGATGGATGAAGAGATGTAATGGTAATGTATTACTACAAAAGATTTTTAATTATTTCACTATTTTAGAATAATTTAAACCAGAGAATTTGTTTTTAGAGAGCTTTACTTGTACTTTAAGCTGCTGCCAAGTGGGTGTTCCATTAGAGAGAATAAAGTTAAGTCTAATGTACAAGAAACAAATTAGACCATTACTCCTACAGCAATCGTTCGCTTATACTTATTCCTCTTTTTTCAAACGTGAACTTTACAAAAAATACTTAAAAGCTCAGGTTCTGGAGTCGAGAAGACCCACGGTTGCATGCCAGCTCTGCATTTACCAGGGGGCTAGTATGTCCTTGCACAGAAGTTACCTAATTTCACTTTAGCATATGCCTACCTCCCAAGAAACTTAGCCCAGTTTCCCTGTCTATAGAATAAGACAATGCACCCAGTTCACAAGGGTTCCATGAAAATTAAATAAGAGGACATATTCAAAAGCACTTAGCATCGTGCCTATTACACAGCCACCAATCAGTAAATGTTAGCAAGCCTGTTCTGCTCCCAGTCTTTCTCCATTTCCATCAGTGGTACGGCCACACTCTCCGTCCAAATGATATTCAGCAGCAAGTCGCCCTGATCTTTCTACTTCTAAAGCCCACCTCCAATCTGCCCGCTTCTCCCCCCGGACAGAGAAGACCTTCACCCTGCCCAGCTGGTGTCCAGCCCACTCCTAGCAGTCACAGCAATCTCTTAAGCCACGAATCATTATGTTTCTCTCCAGACGAAAACCCTGGAGTGTGCCTTCCCACTGCACTTAGGAAATATTAAATGGCTGCAACAGAAATATAACTGAACATTTTTTTTCACATATTTATATCTGACTTATTCCTTTGGAAATCAAGAATTTCCAAGTGCTTTCAAAAGACTTAGGTAAATTTAGAACCGTTTAAATTCATCACGGACGTTAAGGTTTGTTCATATAAAGATAAGAATATTAAATATATTCAGTATTTGAAAGATGTATCTTTGATGATAAAATCTAGTCTCACAGATTACAAGACAACGTCTTCCTTCCTAGCCCACTGAACACCAATTCTTAATAACGAAGGGACTGAATCAGTGTCTACAGTAACGAAATGCTCCCTGTAGCTCCTGAACTGTGATCACTTCAGTGTCATCGAGGAAAAGGGTTTTTGGTTCTGCCTTGTTCTTGTTTTTTAATCATTAGAAACAGGGAAAGGGAAATTGAGTTGTAGTTACCTGGGCTTGGTATTTTCGAACTTTAGTTATTTGGTTGGCTTTGGCCTCCATCCTCCCCACCAACGCCTCCAGTTCACACTCTAAGTTGTCTTTCAGTTCAACAGTTGGGGATTCTTGGATAAGTTTCGCAAGCTGCTGGTGATCACTATACAAAAAATACAAGCAGGGCTTGGTTAAGTTTCTGGTTTCGTGGTTAGGTCCACCACAACCCACTCACCATGGGACCACTGCTCCGTGCAATAAAAAAATGACTCAATTTCTTAAACAGAGCAACAAGATGGTTTAAAGGTTCAAGAAAGGCACTGGAGGCAAACACAAAAGGAGTTCTTAATTTCAAAGACCTAATTATTTATATTCCTACCTCCCCCAGAATAGTATGCATGTGAAAAGGAAAGCCTGGAAAGAAAGGATCTTGTTCCTTAGATACATCCTAACTTATTTAACTAAACTCAATGTCTATCAAGCTCCTGAATAAGGAAATAAAACTTAAATGTAAACCTTGGTCTTGAAAACATTTAACAGTATTAGAAAAGGGAGAGATTTCCCCCAGAACAGTTGTATTTGTTAAGGTCCTAGTAACTTACTCAGTGGTTGGTGCAAGGACTGTGCTCAGGTATTTGCTGAACAAATTAACAATTAATGAAGTCACCAAGAAGTTAAAATGAAGTTTTAGAACTGTAATTTTTTTAAAAAAAGATTTTATTTATTTGAGAGGCAGAGAATACAAGCACCAGGGAGGAGCAGATTCCCCGCTGAGCACGGAGGCCAACGTGGGGCTCAATCCCAGGACCCCGGGATGACCTGAGCCAAAGGCAGACGCTTAACTGACTGAGCCGCCCAGGTCCCTAGAACTAAATGTAATTAAAAAAAAAAACAAAACCCAAAACTAAAACTCACAAGCTCATTTGCCCAAATTCATCTTGTAAAGTCTGTAAGACTTCTGATAACTCTTCATTAATGCTGTTGGAGGAGGAAGGCGTTACTGACAACTTCTTACTTTTACCACTTCGTGAAGAACCTTGCTTTGTCAAAGGAACATTGTTGACCACTCGATCATTGCACAGGGCTTTACTGTGTTGCTTCAGTAGATGCAAGACATGCTGAACATTGGCTACCACAGCATGGCTAGGACTGGTGGACTGAAGAAAAATGAGAATTAATTGAAGCCACATCGTCTAAATCTGTTTTTCTCTTTACTCCCTAAGCTGAGTAAAAAAACCCCCACCCATAAAGAGGCTAAGATCTAAATCTCCTAGAGTAAATCCAAATACCAAGTCCCATTTAACCTCTGAAATATCTCTAATCCACCTCTTAGTCTCCACCCTACTGTCATGCCCTTGAACCACTTCTAATTGCTACAGGAAGATTCCATTTGGCCTCCCTGCCCCCAGTGTGTTCAGTCTTTAACTCCATAGTGCTATCGGCTCTCCTCCTAAAATATTACTCTAATAGTCATGTCAGGTTGTTCTCCTACTTGAAATATTTGATGTTAAGCCCACTAACTCTAATGTCCAAACTCCTGAGCATAGAAAAAAGTCTCCTATCATTGAGCTGCAACCGATACTCCCTGGCCTTACGTCCCACCATCCCGACTTCTCTGCTTGCTTGATTTTAGCTTTATTAACATAGAACAACGTGGATGGAACCAAAGGGTATTATGCTGAGTGAAATAAGTCAGTCAGAGAAAGACAAATACCAGATGATTTCACTGATATGTGGAATTTAAGAAACAAAACAGATGAACACAGAGGAAGGGAAGGAAAAATAAAGTAAGATGAAAAGAGAGGGAGGCAAACCATGACAGATTCTTAATTCTAGGAAACAGAGTTGCTGGAGGGGAGGGGAGTGGGGGTAACTGGGTGATGGGCATTAAGGAAGGTACGTGGAAGTAATGAGCACCGGGTGTTGTATGCAACTGATGAATCACTGAACTCTCTCTGAAAATCTGCATTATTTAAATAAACTGTATTTGCACATACCCATTTCTTCTGTGTGGCCAACATTTTTCCTTAAAACCCAGTTCAAATATATTAACTTTTAAAGACTTCCTTAAAACCTCCAGGTAACAAATTGGTCCAATTAAGTAGTCCATTCTCAGATCACCTACAGCATTTATCTCTATCATAGTTTTTATCACATATATTACAATTGTGTTTGCATATTTATTTCACCTAATAAATAGTGTATGTACTTCCAGGTGGTAGGGACTGTTGTCAAATTCATTTCTCTATCCTCAAATAGTAAGATGCACTAAGTTCATCCTTGTCACATACACAATAATAGGAAAAACCGATCCTTCTCAAAATTTCCAGTTTTGAATATTAAACAATAATCTCCATAAGCTATTTCAATTTACAAACGGATGGCTGGACTAACTTGGCTCCATGGGCATCATCTTATTTAAAATGCAGATTCCTAGGTAGCACTCCAAACTCAATCAGTGTGGGGTCAAGGCCTGGAAATATGTATTTTTAAGTTTGCCACTTGATTCTGACCAGCAGGTTTGAAAACCACTATGCTAACGGATACTCTCTTTTATCCTACTTTCTATTGTTAGGTAGCAAACTGAATCGAGCATTATATATGAAGAAGTATGTATACCATATCCAAGTTGGGTTTGTTCCAGGAATTCAAGACTAGTCCAATTATTTTAAAAAATCGATCAATGTAATGTAGTATATCAACAGTAAAAAGGAAAAATCACATAACCATATCATTTAATGAAGAAAAGCATTTGAAAATATCCAACGCCCAATCAGGTACTCTCAGCAAAGTAGAAACAGAAGGAAATTTCCTCCTTAAATAAAGGGCGCTGACAAAGAACCTACAGCTAACATCCTATTTACTGGTGAGACTGAATGCTAATGTTCTCCCCCCACTTAAGATCAGAAAAAAGGCAAGGATGTCCACTCTCATCATTCTTGCTTAATGTAATACTGGAAATCCTAGCTAGTGCATTAAGGCAGAGAAAGAAATAGAAGGCATGCAAATTAAAAAGAAAAAAAACGGTCCCTATTTAGAGATGACATGCTTCTCTACACAGAAAATCCAAACGAATCCAAAAAATAATTCCTAGGACTAGTAAGTAATTCAGTGAAATCACAGAATGTAAGTTCAACATACAAAAACTAAATATACTAGCAATGATCACATAGAAACTAAATTAAAACTAAATACAACTTACACTTGCTCCAAAAAAAAAAAAATATGTGACCATAAATCTAATAAAACAGACATGGAACCAATATGCCGGAAACCACAAAATACTGATGAAAGAAATCAAAGATCTAAATAAATAAATAAAAGCTATACTGTACTCATGGTCTGGAAGACTCAACATAATAAGGATGTCAATTCTCCTAAGCTGATCTATAGGTATAATTCCTATCAAAATTATAACAAGACTTTTTTTTTGTAGACAGAGACAAGTTTATTCTAGAATTCATATGAAGAGTCAAAGAAACTGAAAGAGCTAAAACAATTGTGAAAAAGAACAGAGAAAAGAATCACTTTGCCTGATGTTAAGACTTATTATAAAAAGCCACAATAATCGAGGCAGTGTGGTACTGGCAAAGAGGTAAACACCTTTATTGATGGAACAGAATCAAAAATAAACCTTGACCTAACAAGCCTCTTACTGTATGCAAAAATCATTTCAAGTAGATCACAGATTTAGATGTAAAATATAAAACTATAAAATATATATGAAACATAAGTGAACACCTACAGGACGTCAGTCCTGACAAAGAGTTCTTAGACTTGACAGCAAAACCATGATCCATAAAAAGCAAAAATCAATTAACTGGATTTCATCAAAACAAAAAGCTGCTCTGTGAAACTCTGTAAGAGGAAGAAAGACTGGGAGAATATACTTGCAAACTATGTATCTGACATATGACTTGTATCAAAATACAGAACTCTCAAAACCTAACAGTAAAAAAAAAAAAAAAATAACCAACCCAATTAAAAAAGGGCAAGAAATGTAGATAAATATTTCATTAGAGAATATATGGATGGTAAATAAGCACATGAAAAGAACAGGACTACCATCATTAGTGTAATATAAATTAAAAGCACAATGAGATATCATACTCAGCAAGCAGCTAAAATAAAAAATGACAGTATCAAATGCTGGTAAGGATGGGGAAAAACTTCATCTCTTGGGCACTGCTACTGGGAATGAAAAATGGTACAATCACTCAAAAATAACTGGGTAGTTTAAAAACAAAATATACCATTACCATACAATCCAGCAATCACATTCCCGGACATTTATCCCACAGAAATGAATACTTATGTCCACACAAAAACCTGTACACAATGTTTATACTGGTTTTGTTTGTGAACACCAAAAACTTGGAGCAACCCAAAGGTTCTTCAATGGGTGAATCATTAAACTGTGGTACATTCACACCATGGCATATTCAGCCAAGAGAAAGGAAGGAACTATGGATACACACAATTTGATGAATCTTGGGATTTATATTGAGTGAAAGGTCAATCTCAAAAAGGTTACATCCTGAATGATTCTCATTTTTGAAATGGCAAAACTAGATATGGAATGGTGGTTGCACGAATATAAATGTGATAAAATCGCATTGACCTAAACCCACACATGTGTATACACATGTACACACCAACATGGACATGTGAAACTAGAGAAATCTGAGTAAGGTCTGTGGATTGTACCAGTGCTAATCTCCTGGTTGTGAAACTATACTATGTTATGTAATGTACCGCTGCTGCGGTACACCAGATAAAGGTACATGGGACCCTTTACTATTTTTGCAACTTCCTGTAAATCTAGAATCATTTCAAAATTAAAGTCTATGTTTTTATCAAGATGATTTAAATTCACCTACAATTAAAATGGTTTAAATATACACTCTCCCTTGCAACTCTGCAGTCATCAATACAACCTTGATTATCAAGAACCAAATTCATTTGTCTCATTCACAATTTAAATGCTGATACACATGGTATTCATTTAGTGTGAAAATATGTATGTGAAATCACTATTCCGCTTGTAACTTGTAATATGTATTGGCTATAATAATTGCCTATGTATGCTTTCAATAAGCAGTATATAGTTTTTAAAATTCCTTTTCCTGTTATTTTTCTGATTGTATGTATTAATGTAATTTTTTATCTGTTCAATCTATAATTTAAAACTCAGGATGTGTATTTTATGTCTTTTTAATTTCATTTTTCTACTAAATCATTTTTATTGCATTTTACAAGTGCACTGGTCTATGACAACATATAATTAAAAATAAAAACTGATCCTTCACAATAGAGAATTTGAGGAACACTCGGCTAGGTGACAGCACATTCTAAGCTATTTGAATAATTATTTTTTTAAAGATTTTATTTATTTGAGAGAGTGAGCAAGTGAGAGAGAGAGAGCATAAGGAGCAGAGGGAGAGGGAGAAGCAGACTCCCCACTAAGCAGGAAGCCCGATGAGGGGCTCAGTACAAATAACTGCAGAAGGAGTTTAGGTTGAAAAGCCTCATCTTTGAACCTGTTTAACCTTTATATTAATGAATTCAATGAGAATTATCAAAGACAGGCAATTAAATTTGGAGATAACACAACTAATGAACTAGATTCTAATGTAATGTGGGATAGGGTGACTCTATGCCTGTAGAATTTCATTTACTTACAAATTCTGTATAAAATAATTAAATCTACAAGTATAGGACCAACACTACAGAGGCTAATGCAAAGATTTAGGAAAACACCTGTTACTTCAGTTGACTCTAAAATTAATGAGAGGGAGGGATGATGTGGCTTCCCCCAGAACGTTAATATGCTAGGCTGACAGACTTTCAAAGATGACAAAGTCTCTATTCTGTGCTAGTCATGCCACATTTAGAAAGGAAGAGAGTGATGAGGAGGTAAAGAAACTCATAAAACACACCCTGAATAGCTGAAGAAAATGGAAGTGTTTATAACCTAGAATAGAAGAAGAAGATGAGAATAAAGATAAAGTTATTTTCAAATAACAATTTAAATATTTAAAATTTCCCTACAGTCAAGGGCTCATTTGTTCTATGTGGATCTCTGAGAGCAGAAAAAGAACAATGAGAATGTACAGTGAAAGATTTTAACTTATTTAGGAACTTACAAATAAAGTGATCTAGAATTAAGGAAGTCTCATCAGATGTATTTAAAAAAAAATTATTTATTTTAGAGAGCGAGTGGGGAGAAGGGAAGGGGGAGAGAGAATCTCAAGTAAACTCCCTGCTGAGTGCAAAGCAGGACTTGGGGCTTGATCCCAGGACCCTGAGATCATGACCTGAGCTGAAATCAAGAGTCGGCCGTTCAACCAACTGAGCCACCCAGGTGCCTCTAAACTAACACAGTGTTAAACATTTATTAGAAATGACCCAGTACTTGCTGATATTTGACAAAATTATCTCTACATTTAAACTCAAGGAACAGAAGATTCAAGTCTATTTCTGACTGCCTCTTGGAGAATGAGTTCTGTAAGTAATACGCATGTGAGGACAAACAGTATGTGATTTCTATTTATTTAAATATCTACCTATATTTAAATATAAATGAACAAGATTGATACTAAAAACCCAATGCTACAAATTACTATTTCCTATTTCATTTACTCCTATCTGCAAACACCCCTTCTCCAAACCAGGATGTCGGATTTTGTTCATAACTCTCCTTGCACATATGCTTTACCTGCTTTAAAGTCCCCCTAGTCTCTTCCCTGCTCCCCCAAATCCCATAAAACCTTCTATCTCGTTCTCACATCACTATGATCCATACCGGCAAAGGGGCAGAAAAATGTTTTCAACATTTATAGGCATAAAGGTGTAAGAGGTGATTTAATTCAAAGAGCTAAGTTGTAAAGAAAAAAAATCCAGACTTTGACCAACTCACCTTTCCAGCTACAAAAGGCATATCCCCCAAGCATAATCTATAATGTGGTTGTGCAGCAAAATAGTTCCTAGAACCTTTCTGAATGGAAAGGAAAGAAAAACAAGTTTACTCACATGATGATAAAAGCTGACCATACACCACTAACCTGGAATTTCACCTTATTGCTGGGCTACTGGGCTACTACTTGCTTTATCGATACTGGAATGTTCTCGAGCTCCTAATAATACTTGGCAACTTGCATCCTAGCCTAGAAAAGGCTAGGGAGGAAAAAATAATACCTGCCAAAACAGCAATTACAGTCTCAGTAAAGAAACAGAGTGTGTATGTATGTGATGTATGTATAGTTACATACACCTAAAAACATTTTAAGAGTAAAAAATCGTTAAAGCAATACTGAATAATTAAGATTTGTGTAGTGTTTTGCAGTTCTAAAATGCTTTCATATAATCTATCAAGGTAAAAATTTATATGTAGTTATTACTTATCTCAATGAAGAAACTGAATGAAAGAGATCTCCTTATCCAAGGTTGATGTACCATACTGTTTTATGAGTACTTTCACATAAATTACACTAAGTAATAATCAGCACTTTGACTTATTGGTCCCATTTTCGTACCTTTTCTGGTGGTTTTGACTTCTTTTTTTTAACTCTTCTTGCATTGGGAACACATGGAGTTGCCTTATCTTCAAAGATAATTCTATTTGTTTCTAGACCAGTCTGCAACTAGGAAAAATAGGACAATATAAAGTTAATGCTATAGAAAGAAAATTATTTAAATTTGAGATTTGCCATGTAAAGACCTGTAAAAACCTTATAGTATCTGATTGAAAAACACATCATAGCTGTGTAACCTGTCTTGAATCAATCTGTGAATCAATCTGTCAACATTTAGCACATATTTTAAATCAATACAAGTCTCTCATTTTAAGTGCTATGTTACTTTTTTTTTTTTTAAGCTTGGAACCCTTTAGCTCCATTATTTGCAGTTGTTCCATAAATTAGACCTAATGAGTTAAATGCAACATATCTAACTCCAAACCAATGCTTCAGTATTTTCTTCTTTTTTACACATGGCAACCACATCAGTGCCAGACACAAAGCAGTTGGAGAACAAAATACATTTCTTCCTCTTTAAAAAACTCATACTCTTACAATTTAAGACAATCGGAAATTTATGTCCAAAAGACCTGAAAGGTATGTCACAGCAAATGCTATTATGCCCTTTTCTCCAGAAGCTTAGTGACTATATAAATTTAAAAATAGTTTCCTATGCACATGGTAGAAATTCCATAACTAATTACTAGGGATATCAAACAAGGACTGGTGCCTTCCCTAAACCAACTTACAGATTTCCTTAAAACAACAACAACAACAACAAAACCCAAAAAACAGTTGTGTGTATTTGTCTACAATAGTGGTTTTCAAACCAGCCTGTGTATCAAAATCATCTGGAGTTTATGAGAAACATTCAGATTGTCATGATCTTCTCTGGACCTCATTGTTTTAAAAAGTACTTTAAAGTTCCCCAGGAAATTATGATGGAGCTGGAATGAACACTCAGAACCAATGGATTAAAGAAATAGAATACTAGTAATTCCTACAATGACTGCATTCATTAGGCAGATGCCTACCCTCAGGAGCACCTACATTCCCACACATCTAACTGCTTTATATATAGTAAACTGAACAGACAGAATTCACTGAACATAAAATTACTACTCTGGAATACCTATGAAGCCAAATGAGTTTGACTAGCATAGAAAGAACAATTTTTTTGAAAATTAACTTCTAGTTTATTTAGTTCTTCCCGGTCGTGGTTATCTATTTGTATGGCAGAATTTTACCATTTTAAAGTATTTTCGTTGTCTTTTCTCTTGTTTGATCTCTCCAATACTAGGAAGATATAATATGAAGACCACTTAATCAATGTTAAAATCCAAGCTCTGAATCGTTAAATATCTTGCCCAAGACTGCGAAAGTTAAGGTTAACTTGACTTGGAGATGCCTGGGAGGCTCAGTCGGTTAAGCATCTGCCTTCGGCTCAGGGTCATGATCCCGGGGTCCTGAGATGGAGCCCGGCATCTGGTTTCCTGCTCACTGGGAGTCTGCTTCTCCCTATCTCCCTCCTCTACACCTCCCCCCAACCATGGGCTCACACTCTCTCAAATAAATAAAATCTTAAAAAAAAAAAAAAAAGCTTGACTTGGAACCATGTACGATCCCTGGTCATTGTTATTCCACTATAATAGTTTTCACTATCAGAACTCAAAACCTTTACTGAAACAGAATTCAAAACCTTTATTATATTATCAGTAATAACTATTTGGTCCCTTCTTTAATGCCTGAGAAATGAAAAAAAGAAAGCAAAATATTGTAAATTAAAATTTAAGTTAATAAAATAATGAACTTAATTTTTATTTCATGTACAATAGAACTCACCACCACAATGTATATAAAGCACAATCCATGAGTTTGCATGTTACAAGTGAGGAAATGGAGACACAGTAAAGTGCCCTACCCTAAAGTGGAATGGGCAGAGAAACCAAGTAATTTCAAAATTTGTTGATCGAAAATAAAGCCACATGACTATATAACTCAGCACACTGAAGCAAAAAATAAATAAATTAATAAAAACAAAAGTATACAAATTGATCAGAAGGTAAATATTTGAGAAAGAAAATACATCAGGTTTAATAGAGATTATGTTAACTCAGTGAGCCCTGGGAAGTAACGGAAGAAGTAGACAAGACGACAAAGATAACAATGTTTACAGTCCTGTGAGCCCATACATGAACTGAGCTCAGGAATCCGCTGGCATTGGACCATAGCCTGAACTGCAGAGCCTCCATTCCTAACTGTTTTGGAATCAAGACCTGCTTCTCGTGTTAATATGATGAGAAGAGACACATACAAATTTATAAAACTTAAAGACTTTGAAGTGGGAGGGCAATATATGGGAGGTATTTGAATAAATAAGCTCTTAAGAGAGTCTTCAGTTACAAACAAGGTGTTTATTTGTAAGACTTACGGCATACAAAAGTATTACTGTATCTTTTAGAAAGGCAGTTCTGGTTGGTATACATAAACTCAGTGTTTCTGTGAATTCACAGTGCCTCACCTATTCCATCTGGTAGCCAATGCATGGGATAAAATCAAAGACTAGGAGCAAACAGAGCTCGCTTTCCTTATATGGTAGCTTTTGTGAATTAGGATGGGTCACTAGCTATTGGGGTAGCCCATTACCTCAATTTCTGTCCTGGTGTTTTGAGGCCACCAAGGAAAAGGAAAATGTGTATGAAGGAAACTACATGATGGCTTTCAAACATTTCCAGTAGTGTCCCATGTGAGAAATTTTACATGATTAAGTATTACCTTATTATATATACTATATCTTTGATGTTTTTTAGTCTATTGATTTTTTTTAAAATGCTGATTGAAACCCCACAATTTGAACTCTAAAAACTGCTCAACTTTTACTCTGTCTGTAAAAATAGAGGTTTGTAATTTTCCATACCAGGCTATGTTTGACAATTTATATACTGGGCTATTCCAAAATATAAATAATCTAAGAAGCCCACATTTAATCTTTTTTTTATATATAAAATATGAATTATGAGGAGCCTACCTGCTGACACTACAACTTACCTGGGCTGCCTTAGCTTGCATACGTTTCCTTTCCTGTTCTTCTTCACGGAGTTTTGCTTCCAACTCTTGCATTTTTTTCTAGTGATAAAAATATTAAAAGTGGTTAGTGAAAAGATTTAGTGTCTTTATGTAAAATTTTAATACAGCAACATAGTAATCCGCTATAAAATTTTAGCACAGTAAATATATGCTTGTTAGTTCACTCTAATAACAACACTGTGCTTGCCAATAACCATGACACTCTCCTTTGTGATTCATTATTAGTCATTTGTGAAGTAGCTGTGAGGCAGTTGAACAGAATTATGGGTAAAATCTATGGCTAAAAAACACAGCTCTGTATGAAGGCATATAGGATACATGGAAGCTAAATTGGGAACTTAATCTCAGTGGTATTAAAAACTTCCCAAGTGAATCAATTAAAACTAAAGAGAACAACTTAAACCAAGTAATTCAAGCCTTAAGGATAATCAAAAACATTTAAGCTTCTAACATTTTCAAAAAGAACTACTTCCTTATGTACATCAAGATTATAAAATGTGAACACTTTCTCCAAATGTACATTTTTATCCTTTAAAAATTCCTGTTTCTTTGCTACAAGGTCACTTTTCTTCCTATGGATATCCAGTATTTTAAAATGATCAATTTTACAAAAGAACCAATATTATGCACTGATGAGTAAAAGAAACATTCACTGACTTCTGCCAGGGCCTGCATTGTGGTAAGTTTGTTATACTCCTGTTCCAGAAGATCCAACTTTTCAAGCTGGCTCTGCACATGTGTTTGATCATGTTGTCGTTCTCTTCCGAGGGAAACCTGGGGAATAGTATTAAACACAGCATGATAATTTGACAAAACAAAAAGCAACTGACACTGGGCATATATACTATATTTGTCTGGCCTTTCAAAGAAGTACTTAGATACTAAAGAGAAATTCTAGGAGAACAATATCAAGATGAAACCACAGGGAGAAAACAAATAAATACAAGCGGAATCCTGTTCTTACCATATACTATTATAATAATTGGGTCCATATACTGAGACTTTCATTACACTCTGAGATAGCAGGGATTTATTAGATACATAAAGACTAATACTTTCAATGAGTCTGGTTCTCTTACACAGTTAATCTCTTAATTAAGGTAATAACTATGTTTTTTGTATCTATCATTTATACTTCCTCTCAATTCTAAGCAAAACATCTATTATTATTTTTTTAGGTTTAGTGTCAAGGCTTTGAAAAGACTAACATCCTACAGTCACAGAGTAAACCATTAAACTAGGCTAAATTGAGGTCTGTTGGTAAAAAAAAGCCAAAACACTAAGTACCTAAATTTTTAAACAGTATATCTTCATCTATAAGACTATGGCAATAAGTGTCATACTAACAGAAATTTGAGTAAGATAAAGTAAAACTGTAATTTTCCCAGGAATTTGTGTGAACTATCAATTCCCTCAAATCCACCTTAGTGGACAGTTACTGCCCTAAAAAATACACTGTTAAAAATTGGCATAAATCATATTTTATTTCCAGTATTGGAACCATTCTTATGAAATGGGCTATTTAAAACTTACTAATGAAACAAGGTTATTAGTTCAAAGACATTTATTATATATGCCTAACAGATACACTAATCAAAACATTTTACTCTTCTCTTGTAGATGCTTTCTAACCTAAGAACTGCAATAACCCCCATGAAAGAGTTACTATATTACTGTGTATAATGTTTCCCATTTCCAATCATGTGGCAGATTGAACTGATTAACCCCTTCCCCACCCTATAAATGATTCAAGTAATTTCAGTCTTGGGCTGTTACACTGTTCAAAAGCCAGAAGCTATCAAAGCTGTATGCAGAGGATATGGCAGGCTGTGTGAAGATCAGCCAAAAAGGAAACCTCTTTTTTTTTTTTTTAAAGATTTTATGCAGTCGCTTAACCAACTGAGCCACCCAGGCGCCCAAAAAAGGAAACCTCTTTATAGCTATGCTGAAGAAACAAATCGCATTTTCCCTCAAAACTTACACTAGTTGTTCCTCAAGATGAACTACTGGGACTGCTATCAGTGATTAGGATAAAAGGAAAAATGATTATAACAGAACCGAGTCTTTACTGAGAAAAAAGATCTTTAGGTCAGTCTAATTTTCCCCATAACTAACTGTTCCTGAAAACGAATCTGTGATGTATCATACCTGTTTTTCTAAGACAGATGTCCTTTCCATTTCTGCATGCTTTATCATATTGCGCATGTATTCCAACTGTTTTTCTAAAAGATTACACTTATTTTCTGCAGCTAACAACTGAGAGGTCAGTTCTAAAAAGAATACATAAGAAAAGCAGAAATTAACTCACTCATGGAACAGTTGTAACAAGCTGTTTAATGGGAATTAACTCTACTGTGTATACAACAAACACTTTCCAGTCGTTCTAGAAGCCTATTCAGATGACCTAAGTCACTCTCTCCCTATATGCTAGGTCCAATTTGTCTTGAATTCGGTCAGTAAATATAATGCAGGACCATCAGGATGTGCTCTTCAAAATGCACTTGAGTATAATGCAATTCTGGAGTGCCCAAAGAGACTGACTACTAGAAAATACGAACATGAAATTGCTTTTAGAATAATTTTACAATACTTATTTTGTGTATTTCATTTTGTATTTTGTGTATTTGTAGGTTTCATTTCCTTCATAATTAAACAAACCTTGATTGTGCTTTGACTCCTCATTCTTTGAATTCTCTCTTTCTTGTATCTGTTCATCCAATACTTTCTTATATTCAATTGTTTCTCTAGACAAGGTTTTCACACTTTCTTCTGCCTGAATCCTTTCAAGTTCCAAGCGTCGAATCTTATCTTGAAGATTCTTCAGAGCAGAAAATATAGCTGCCAAATCCAAACATGAATAATATATACGGAGAAGGTTCAATGAAAAAAAAAAGAACTCATCTAAATAAAAAATAAAATATGGGTGGGCCCAGGGGAGAATCATTTTTTGGGAAAAATGAAATGCTAATTACTGCCACATAATTGTTTTTTTTTATATCCATTTAAAGACATATGCTGAGTCTCTGAAATGCACTACTCAAAAACCAAATTATGGTAAAACATTTTAAAGATTTTATAAAATGGTAAAAATATTTAGCTAATCATACAAAATTCCTAACCGTCCAAAAGTACATTAACTACCAATCCTTCTTCTGTTTCATTAATAGGATCACATGCAGAATCCAACTGCAGAGTTAAAGATCTCAAGCACAAGAAGGACTATTTTTTTAAATCTCAAGTTTTCATTATATAGGAAAAATCCTAATTTTTTTTTTTTAAAGATTTTGTTTATTTATTTGGCAGAGAGAGACACAGCGAGAGAGGGAACACAAGCAGGGGGAGTGGGAGAGGGAGAAGCAGGCCTCCTGCGGAGCAGGGAGCCCGACGCGGGGCTCGATCCCAGGACCCTGGGACCATGACCTGAGCCGAAGGCAGATGCTTAATGACAGCCACCCAGGCGCCCCTCTAATTATTCTTTAAACTGCCCCCCAACCCAAAGTTTCTGATTATAAAAGTAATACACATTCCCTATAGAAAGCACAGGAAAATACAACAAAAAGGACAACTTATACTCCTACTACCAAGAGATAATGACTATCACTTTGGCTATTGCTTTCAATCTTTTTTGATATGCATAAAATAAACTGAGATCAAAATTTATCTAAGTTTTCTTTTTCACTTTAGCACTATGAAACTGTGAGCATTCCCTCATACAATCAGATAATTTTAAAAGATTACTTCCTCATAATCAATAATTAAAAACTGAAAATTAAGTTGCTGGGTCAAAAAAATACCCATATTAGAAAGGCTCTTGAAAAATGGTACCTTCATAAAAGGCTGTATCAATATATACTTTCACCAGATGTATGTGTCTTTGGCAACACATACCATTATTAATTACAATATTTGTTATTTTGATTAAAAAACAAAAGCTACTTCTGGTTATTTCATTTTGCATTTCTATTAAAAATTTATATATACAATTGGTTAATTTTCTTTTGAATTCCTTAAGAAAAAGTCCCCCCCATCACTTTTTTATCGGTCTTTAATTCCAGAAAATGTAGCTGCCAATTTAGATGTTGTCAGTTTTGGTATAAAGATGTTCTGATTTTTCATATCATCATAACAATACTTCACATCAAGTTCTTTATATAGGTAGAACATTCTTCTATAACTTCAAGAATATATAAACTTTATATTTTCCTTTATTGTACTTGTAGTTTCACATATGTTTACATTTAATTCTTTAAGTGAAATAAAAGTTACTTTGGTACTGAAGGAAGAACTTTAAATGGCATCTGTATCATATACCAAATTCACACAGGTACCAATATATACAGATGTAATTATTACTCACACACACATACCCACTACAAAGTTTCACACACACATACCTGAAACCACAGTTTCAGGGCTTTTAATCTGATTTCATTATTATTATTATTCTACTCTTTTAACTATTAAAACCTTATAAACATCGATACTGCCAGTCTCTCACACTACAGAAATCTTTAAAACATTTCAAATTTATTACCAATTAAATATTCAGAAACATTTCGCTTGAACAATGACTTACATCAAACGTCATGTAAACCATATAATACGTAGGAAGAACTGTCATCTTGTAAAAATCGAGGCTTCTTACTCAAAACAAGGTATACTTTTCCGTTTATTAATGTAGTTCATTCATTCACCGAATTTTTAGGGCCTAGAATGTTACAGGCCCCAAACAGGAGACTGATACATTTTATAATATAGTCAGCTTATTCTATTATGCAATGGACTATAGTGTAATTAGAACACAGAAATGAAACACATACAATGCAGAAACCTGAAAAATCAATGGAAAAGACTAGGAGAAGAGGAAAAGAGTCCAGATTTAAGATTAGTATTTAGGCTGGCTCAGTCGGTAGAGCATGTGACTCTTGAGCTTGGGGTTGTAAATTTAAGCCCTGTGTGGGGTATAGAGATTACTTTAAAAATAAAAGATTAGTATTTAAAGGAACTATTCTCTAAAAAACCTGGAGTAATTAGATAACAAATGCAATAGGAGATGGGAAAATTAATATATGCCTTTAAATATCAATTCAGGTTTTTTTTTTCAAGATTATTTATTCCAGACAGAGAAAACACGGTGGGGAGGGGCAGAGGGAGAAGGAGAAAGAAACTCAAGCAGACTCTGCTCTCTGAGCACAGAGCCTGATGTGGAGCTCGATCCCACCACAAGATCATGACCTGAGCTGAAACCAAGGGTCATACACCCGACCAACTGTGCCACCTAGGCGCCCCATCAATTCAGGTTTTTTTAAACCTCTTCTGAACTACTAAAACTTTGTAATACCAAACATTTCTTGCATTCCTTCATTAGATTATACCTCACAGTGAATGATTTTGCTAGTATTTTATTTTTGCACTTACAGCTTTTAGAGCAATTGGCTGGAACACACCATTTTATTTCTGTATGTCAGCAAATGTAGTATCAAAAATGTGCTGGATTAACAAAAAGACCCAATATGAGGTATATGCTCTCCTTTTCTACATTCTGGAATGGCTTATATATCACCAAATTATTTCAGCGTTTCTCAACAACACAAAAAAAAGGAGACATACCATGCTCATGGATTCAAAGAATTGTTAAAATGTCCCTACTGCCAAAAGCAATCTACAGATTAAATGTAATCTTTATCAAAATACCAACTGGAATTACTCACAGAACTAGAACAAATGATCCTAAAATTTATATGGAACCATAAAAGACCCTAAATAGCCAAAGCCATCTTGAGAAAGATAAACAAAGCTGGAGGTATCACAATCACAGATTTCAAAATATACAACAAAGCTAGAGTAATCAAAACAGTATGGTACTGGCACAAAAATAAACACACAGGATCAATGAAATAGGATGGAGAGCCCAGAAATAAACTTAAAACTTATATGATCAGTTAATCTGTGACAAAGGAGGCAAGAACATACACTGGGGAAAAGACAGACTCTTTAATAAGTGGTACTGGGAAAACTGGACAGCTACATGCAAGAGAATGAAACCGGACCACTTTCTTACACCATACAGAAAAATAAACTCAAAATGGATTAAAGACCTAAATGTTTTGAGACCTGAAACTATAAAACTCCTAAAAGAAAATATAAGCAGTAATCTCTTGGACACTGGCCTTAGCAACACTTTTATGGATAAGTCTCCTTATGTCAGGGAAACAAAAGCAGAAATAAACTACTGAGACTATATCAAACTAAAAAGTTTTTACACAGCAAAGGAAGCCATCAACACAATGAAAAGGCAACCTACTGAATGGCAGAAGAAATCTGCAAATCATGTATGCTGATAAGGGGTTAATGTCCAAAATAGACAAAGAACTCCTAAAACATAACACCAAAAAAAAAAAAATCCACAAATAATCCAATCAAAAATGAGAAGACATGAATAGACATTTTTCCAAAGAAGACATATAGATGGCCAAGAGACACATGAACAGATAGAAGTTCAACATCACTAATCAGCATGGAAATGCAAGTCAAAACCACTATATCACTTCACACTAGTCAGAAGAGCTAGTATCAAAAAGACAAGAAATGACAAGTGTTGACAAGGATGTGAAAAGGGATCCCTCATGCACTGTTGATAAGAATATAAACTGGGGAAGCCACTGTAGAAACATTAAGGAGGTTCCTTAAAAAAAAAAAAAAGAAATACCATATGATCCAGTAATTCCACTACTGATTACCCAAAGAAAACACACTAATTTGAAAAGATACATGCAATCCTATGTTTACTGCAGCGTTATTTATAATAGCTAGTCTAAGCATGCATCCATAGATGAATAAAGAAGATATGCAAGTGGGGTATTACATATTCCACACATATATACATAATGGAATATTACTCAGCCATAAAAAGAACGAAATCTTGCCATACATGACAACATGGGTCCACTTAGAGGGTTTTGTGCTAAATGAAGTAAGCCAGAAAGACAAATACTGTATGGTTTCACTTGTATGTAGAGTCAAAACAAAAACAAAAACAAAACCCTAACAAACAAACTAACCAGAAACAGACTCATAAATACAGAGAACTGGTGGTTGCCAGAAGGGAGGAGAGTGGGAGATAAGGCAGAATAGGTGAAGGGGATTAAAAGATACAAACTCCAGTTATAGTAAGTCACAGGGATGAAAAGTACAGCATAGGCAACACAACCGATAATACTGCAATAACACTGTATGGTGACAGTAAACTACACTTATTGTGGTGAGAAGAGTATAATATATAGGATTGTTAAATCACTACGTATGTCAACTATCCTTCAATTAAAAAATAAATTCTTACAAAAAAAATTTATACAGCATGCCTGAACCTTGGCTAGCCTCTGGAAACTAGGCTCTTGGAATGTTCCCTAAGTTACTAATTAATAAGGTTTTGTATGTCTAAGGCACTAAATCCTGCTGCACAAGTCTGCCTTGACTGCGTAAACAAAAGTATTTTATGGTGAATATCATGACTGTTTGTGCAGGTGCAAAGTGTTTGTGTGACTAGCTCCAAATAAAAGCCATAGTGTCTGAGCCTTAACTGGGCCTTCCTGGGCAGAAACACTACACATGTTATGCAGTTTATTGCTACAGGAAGAAGTGTTTTTCTCTGTGACCCCCATGAGGGAGAAATTTGGAAGCCTGCATCTCGGTTTCTCTAGATTCTACTGTATTAAGCGTCAGCCATAATTACAACCACTTCTGAAACTTGTAAGTCTTCTGAGTTAATCTCTCACCATGTAGGTGGTCCTGAGGTCCCAGAATATGAAAAAAAATTCATGATGTTTTCAGATTCCACAATGCAACTAAAATTTTAAGAAACCGCTTGCCAAGTTTTGGTGTAATATCAAATAAAAATATCCACAAATTGTTGGAAAGGCTATTAAAAGTATTACTTCTTTTCTGCCTACATATCCGTGTAAGGCCAGATTTTTTTTCACATACTTCAATTAAAACAATTTATTAACACAAATGGAATGCAAAAATAAATGAGAATCAAGCAGTTTTCTATTAAGCCAGAAATAAGAGATTTACAAAGTATAAAATAAAACAATGTCACTCTTAGCAGTTTATTTTTTAAATTTGGAAAACAGTTATTCTATTTATGTAAACATGCAGTGGGTTAATTAGGGTTTCCTGAATTAAAAAACTGGAGAACCAGTGCTTTAGAAGAACAGATGGGCAGTAAATTGTTATCAATACCTAGCACACTAGTTATAACTCGACTTGTCTCACTGGTGACAATAATGCTGAGCTTTTTCCAACAGGTATGACACAAATTTGTAATAGATAGGTCAAGATGTTTTCTCTCTCAGCTCTTACAGGGGCCATGAGTGGCCTGGCACAGTGGAAGACCCCAGACTAGTTCCCATCAACCCCATCAGTTTATCTCCATGTGCTGTACATGTGTTACCATTTCATTCTCCACGTGGACTAGGGTAAGTGAAAGGTTTAGAAAGCACTGGCCTAGCAGAATTGCCTCATAGTTATCTTGCTTCAAATGTTCACATTCTGCACAATACTGTCACTTGAAATGTATTCAGTAACATGAACAATGGGTTAAACTTTTTTGGATTGACATTAGTTACCGTCTTTTTAAAGGGCTCCAAGGGGGAGGGGAAAAAAAGGGGTCCCAAGGACAATACATTTTTTGAAGGCAGTAATAACTTCCAATTTCTTGCTCATCTCTTTTCTAAAACTCAAAATGAATATGAAAATGAGAATTACAAGAAACATAGTTTAATTATCTCTTTCCATGGCATTAATCAAACTATATTTTCAAAGTGATTATTAGATAGCAAAGTGAAACGGTAATTTATCAAATGAAAATATATTAAACTAGAACTAAATAACAAGTTTTTTTTTACTGTAATGTATTAGTGCAATAAAAGCATTTATTACATGTAAAGAAGAAAAGTTTATCATATAGAGTTATCTATTCAAATTAAGACTTCACTCATTCAAATGGAAGTCTTGTGTTTTGCACGAATATCTATATTCAGTGCTCAACTTACTAACCAGAAACCTCTTACTTACAGGATATAGTGTCTCAAAGATGATGATAATTAGGAAAATGCTAATTAATTCAATGGTTAATAAAACAAGTAATAAAATGCTACTCATCTGAACATAGCAGCTAAAGACTTTGGCAATTTAGAAAAATAAGAGTTGTATAACATACAAACAACATATGGTAAAAAAGCAAAGAATAAATAACTGAAGCTCACTGGATAAAAATGTTAAGATTTAGTAATAATTTATTTAAAAAATAAGCACACACACAAAAATAATCATGCAACAAAGTTCTAGCAGGAATACAAGATCTAGGAATTAGATACCAATTCTTCCACTACAATATTATATCTAGGTCTGATCTTTCCTTCTATCTAAAGAAACTTTAAAAAAAAAAGTTCAGAGAAAAGTAATTACTGAATGAAAATAATAAGTTAAATGGGGCAGATTTATTCATAAAGCAGAAAGTCAGCAAATGTTTACTCCAGCGTGTTAGCGATAATGCTACATTCTGCTGTGTGTCACTATTGGTTTTAAAGAACATGTGAGAAAAGAGGGAAAAAGGAGATGAAGAGGAAAGTAAACAAAAGAAAAAATAATGTGTAAACAGTAAATCAGCATTTCTTATCCCTTCAGAGCATGGTGGTGTGAACTGTTTAAGCAATGCCTCCGGATATTCATTATGATCCATTATGCTTTTACAGTACTTTTTCTATCAGGCCAATGATATCTACCTTCAGTATGGGATGGGCAGACAAGGAAGCCACTACTCGCTTTACCCTGACAAAAAATGAAGGCCCAAGTGAGTTTAGAAGAGACAGCTGAGGAGAGCAGGAAGAGGTCCATGTGTTGGGGAAGCTGGTAGAGAGGAAGACTTCTCAAAATAAATAATACATAATGTGGATTTTAAAGAGTACAATTCTGCAACAGAAAGATTTCAATAAGAGCGCACAGCATGAGAAAGACTTACAAGCTTGACATGGCTGGTGTGGCAGCCAGAATGGACACCCAAGGATACCTATGTCCTAACCCTTCAAACCCTGAATACCTGCTATATGGCGAAAGGCCTTTGGGAAAGGACCCTGAACAGAGAGATATGAAGCATGAAAGACATGTGACCCACCATTCCTGAAAGGGGCCATAAAGAAAGCACAGGAATGTAGACAGCCTCTAGGAGGAAAGACTGGCCCTGACTAAAAGTCAGCAAGACAATGGAACCTCAGCTCTATAACCACAAGCCAAAAATCTGAATGAGCTGAGAGCAGATTCCTCCCTGACTCTCAAGTAAGGAACACAGCCCAGTCAACACCTTGATTTCAGCCTCATAGGACCCTAAACATAAGACCCTGCTAAGCCCATCCAGATTTCTGACCTACAGAAACTGTGTGATGACACATTTGTGTTAAAGTTGCTGAGCTGTGGTACTTTGCTAAGGCAGCAAGAAAGCTAATACAGATGGCAAGTTTTGGGAACAAATATATTTCAAAGTAGCCAGGGCAAAGGATGTGTGGGTAAGGAAGAACAGAAGAGAAGATACGGATGAAATTGGTAAGGCAGGTAGAGTCCAGATTAAAACAAAACAAAACAAAACAAAAAACCACCTAGGACTTTGTTATATAAGCCGTGGAGAGGTGCTAAAATTTCTTTAAAGTAGGAGAGATGATGGCAGGAATGTTGTTTAAATGGGGATGAGAGGGAGACCACAGGCTAAGCAATTACTTCGGAGTGTATCACAATTATCTATGCAACAGATGATGAAAGTCTGAACCAAAGCAATGAGAATGAAGAGAAAGAACTAATACATCTTGGGATATTTCAAAGGCAAAAATACTGATTTTTGGTTCCTGATACTGCATATGACAGAGCAGTTCTAAATTTCTCGAAGTATTTAGCCTTGATGATTTGGTGAATGATACTGTTTAACAATCAGTGAACAAAAGAAAAGTGCTGTATTTTGAGGAGGTTAAAAATAGGTAAAGGGGAAATAGATACTCTTCTTTTTTTGAGAGAGAGAGAGCATGTGTGTGAGCAGGGGGGGTGGGTAGGGTAGGGGTGGGAGACAGGGAGAGAGAGAGAATCACGACCCTGAGATCATGACCTGAGCCGAAATCGAGTTGAATGCTTAACTGACTGAGCCACCCAGGTGCCACTCCTCTAATTTTAAAATACATGGAAGACACAAGAGTTTTAAAGCAGTGGATAAACAAACAAAAAAAACCACATCCATTTTGTTAGGCTCTATTACCTCTGCTGTTACTTTCCGGATAGGCAAATGTAGGCTTATTTGGGGAGCGTCGTAGATCACTATTAAGGAAAGGCTTATCAGGTGGATATACTACATATGGAGATGAGGAATGGCGAACCATACTTCCATTAGACCTTGAGGGTTCAACTAAGATGTTCTGAAAAATAAAAATATAGAAATTACCTTTTAAAATTTTAAACTGCAAATAGAATGTAAATACACACACACACACACACACACACAATTGTTCCTGAGAATTGTAGCGCTCATGTTCCATTGATAGAGATGACAGAAAAAACAAAGCCCACTGACCATACACAACAGAATTCAATCATTATTTTAAAATTTTCAAGTGTTTCTTATGTGTCTAAATATAGCCGTATGCCAGACACTGTAAAAAGGAAATAATGTTCAAACAACTTGAACAGAAGTGCTGCACAGAAATACTTAAATATGATACTCATAATAAATTTAATATTTTACTTAAAATATGTAGCGTAAAATATACATTCAGAAAAGTAAATATTATCTTTTTACGGTATCTGAAACTGCTACAAAATGAATTAATCTCTCCCCAATCAACTAAATAATTCCTGAATATTTATCAAATGTCCAAGACTCTGTGGTATACAGAAAGGCATAGTTCTTGCTTCAAAAAATTTATACTTAGGAAAAAGAGGTAGGAGGGGGGCAATCAGAAATATCAAATACCCAAATCTAAAATTTTATTTCCACACAAACACGATTCTATTATGAATGAGATTCTGTTCAATTAGGGATTATGTTCCACATGATTTCAGTTGCAGGGGATGCTAACTGTGGCATTTTGTTAGTTGTAGATGACTTCCTATCGGTAGAGAGACACCTAGAGTGGGGGAAGTAACAGAGAAACAGAAAGCTAAGGTGAAAGATAAAACTGCTCGCTGTTCAAAATTCTCATTTATTTTTCTTATTCAAATAACCACAGCAAAAGAAGTTCTCGACTCTTACCTTTGGGGAACTATACTATACAGCACAGAATAATCTGTGCCCAGAAAAGTACAAAGGGACAAAGAATATTTACAATAATGGTAAACAAGCTCCTGGAATAAACAAAGAAAACCACACTGTATCTAAATCTTATTAAAAATCAAAGACTGTTTCCATGTAAAACCATGCAATTTTCCAATTGATTTTAAGAAAGCAAATACAAAACACAACTATGGCTATGAAAACTAAAAAAGAGAGAAAAGACTTGGAAAAGATAGAGGTAAGTCTCAAAGTGGTACTTAAAGTAAATCAATGTTCAGTCAACAGTAAAAAGTATGTTCACATGCAACAGGACTAAGAGTTGGTATTTTTCAAACTTTTTGTCAAGCTGACATCAGGTTTTTGGAGGTGGCTGGAAAACAGGGTGAGTTTTCAATTCCTAAAATATATTATACTGCTAAAGCTCTTACAAAGCACCATGAATTATCACTTAGCTTAATTTCAAATGATTCCTCACAGAGAACCTTAGGTCTTCATACAACCTACTAGAATCCTATCATTTAACAACCACCATTCAAAGTAACTGGCCAGGAAGTATTCCTTATCAACATATATGTATGAACATAAAACACCTGCAAATTTACGTACGATTTTCAAAACAATTTTTATTAGATTACTGAATACTGCACGGATATTAACAGGATTATGCATAAATAATTTACCTTCAAAAAACACAAACCAAAACAAAATGAAAATAAACCATCTTCATTAAATTCACTGCCTGCTAGCTCTTGTGTACTATCAGTTCAAAATTTGTCCTTTTCGAAACATTTCTCCAAAGCCAACAGATACATGAAAAGATGTTCAACATTCATTAGTCATTAGGGAAATGCAAATAAAACCACAATGAGAGGGGCGCCTGGGTGGCTCAGCTGGTTAAGCGTCTGCCTTCTGGCTCAGGTCCTGATCCCAGGATCGTGCCCCACATTGGGCTCTCCTGCTCAACGGGGAGCCTGCTTCTCCCTCTCCCTCTGCCTGCTGTTCCCCTGCTTGGGGGCGCGCGCTCTCTGTTAAACAGGTAAATTTTTAAAAATTGCTTTAAAGCGACAATGACAGATCATCTCACACCTGTTAAGACTAACCATCATCCAAAAGACAAGAGATTACAAAAACTGGCATGGATGCAGAGAAAAGCGAATCCTTTGTGCACTGTTCGTGGAATTGCAAATCGATAAAACCACTATAGAAAACAGTATGGAGGATCCTCAAAAAATTAAAAATAGAACGACGATATAATCCAGCAATTCTACTTCTGGGTATATATCCAAAAGAAATGAAAACAGTAACCTGAAGAGACACCTGCACCTCCAAGTTCAGATCATAGCAGCATTACTTACAAGAGCCAAGACATGGAAGCAATATGTGTCTATTGATGGATGAATGGGTAAAGAAGTTGTGGCATATACAATGGAATATTATTCAGTCATAAAAAAAACCAAAAACAAGAAAACCTTACCATGTGCAAAAGCATAGCTGGACCTTGAAGGCATTATGTTAAATGAAGCCAGACAGAGAAAGACAAACACTGTATGAGCTCACTTATATGTGGAAACTCTCCAATTTCTCAATAATTCCACTACTAATGCCCGGGTTTGACACCACTGTGATCTGTTGTCCAGACGGCATTAGTAGCCTCCTAATCACTCTTGTCCACATCCCCTTAGCCCGTCTCCAAGTATTAATCGTTATGATTGTTTTTAAAAAAAAGTGTATTAGAGTAATACCCCTAATTAAAACCCTCCAATAGATTTCCATCACAAAATAAAATACAAAATTCTTACCATGGCTTGCTTATTTGAGAGTGAGCATACGAGTACATGCACATGAGCAGGGGGAGGGGCAGAGGGAGAGGGAGAATCTCTAGCTGACTCTGCAGCTAAGCGCACAGCCTGACGTGAGGCTTGATCTCACCACCTGAGATCATGACCTGAGCTGAACTCAAGAGCTGGAAGCTCAATTGACTGAGCCACCCAGGTGTCTCCTTACCATGGCTTTCATGGCCCCACATATCTGACCTCAGACTAACTCTGACTTCATTCCCTCCCACTCTTTCTCCACACCCCTCTGCCCCCTCATTATTTCCCAGCTATACTGATCTACTTTTGGATTTCTAAAATGCACAGTACACTGTTTTCTTTTCTTACGTTTATCTACCTGGAAAACTCCCTTTCTCACACCACTCAGTCATCTGCTCAGAAGTCTTGTAAGACTTTCCCTGACTATTCTACCTAAAGTAGCCCCTTTCTGTCACTCTGTCACCTTTATTCTTTTTTAAAAATGCTTATTCCTACTTGATATATTTAGTATCTCTATGCCCTGTAGAATAAAAAAAAAAATGTTTTTGTCCTTGGTTCCTGATACAGAGATTCAAAAACTCTGGGAATTTCTTAAGTGACAAGTGTCTTTGTTATACCAAGAGTGGGACCCCCTAGATAGCTTCAGGATGAAGGCTGGTAGCAGAAAAACCAAACAAGTCATTAGCATTAGAAATTTTAGCCCCACACCCCGACCTCAGGAGAAGGGAGGGGTTGGAGACTGAGTTCATTTACTAATGGCCAATGATTGAATAAATCGTAAGTACCTGATGAAACCTTCATAAAAACTCTTGAACAATGAGGTTCCAGGAGCATCCAGAGTGGTCATAGAAGCCCCTTTATATTTTGCCCTATGTATCTCTTCCATTTGGCTGTTTCTGAGTTGTATCCTCTATTAAAAAAAAAAAAAAAGAAAAAAAACTCTCACAACTAACTGTAAGCATAACTCACTTTCCTGAGTTTTGTGAGTTGTTCTAGCAAATTAATAAATGTGAGGAAAAAGGGTCATGGAAACTCCATTTGTAGTTGACTGGGCAGAAGTAAAAAAACCTACCTTCAGGATGCCTGGGATTAAGGTAGGGGCAGTCATGTGGGAGCTGGCCGCTTAAAGTGTGGGGCTTGCACTATCTCCAGCCTAGTCAGCAGCAGAACTGAATTGATTGTACGACACCCAGTTGACCCAGGAAAATTGAGTTTAAGTTCCCATAAAAACACTTGATAAAGATATTTAATAATCTGTTGAACGTCTATTACAAAGCTATAATCATCAAGACAGTATGGTACTGGCATAAAAACAGACACATAGATCAATGGAACAGAACAGAAAACCCAGAAATGGACCCTCAACTCTGGTCAACTAATCTTCAACAAAGCAGGATGTCCAATGGAAAAACGCAGTCTCTTCATCAAATGGTGTTGGGATAATTGGACAGCCACATGCAGAAGAATGAAATTGGACCATTTCCTTACACCACACACAAAAACAGACTCAAACAGGCCTAAATGTGAGACAGGAATCCATCAAAATCCTTGAGGAGAACACAGGCAGCAACCTCTTCCACCTCTCAGCTGCAGCAACTTCTTCCTAGACACATCGCCAAAGGCAAGGCCCTTGCAAGGGCAAAAATGAACTGTTGGGACTTCATCAAGATAAAAAGCTTTTGCATAGCAAAGGAAACAGTCAACAAAACCAAAAGACAACCGAAAGAATGGGAGAAGATATTTGCAAATGACTATCAGATAAAGGCTAGTATCCAAAATCTATAAAGAACTTATCAAACTCAACACCCAAAGAACAAATAATCCAATCAAGAAATGGGCAGAAGACATGAGCAGACAGTTCTGCAAAGATGACATCCAAATGGCCAACAGACACATGGAAAAAGTGCTCAACATCACTTGGCATCAGGGAAATACAAATCAAGAACCACAATGAGATAACACCTCACACCAGTCAGAATGGCTAAAATTAACAAGTCAGAAAACGACAGATGTTGGCGAGGATGCGGAGAAAGGGGAACTGTCCTACACTGCTGGTGGGAATGCAAGCTGGTGCAACCACTCTGGAAAACAGTATGGAGGTTCCTCAAACAGTTGAAAATAGAGCTACCCTACGACCCAGCAATTGCACTACTGGGTATTTACCCTGAAGATACAAATGTAGTGATCCGAAGGAGTATGTGCACCCCAATGTTTATAGCAGCAATGTCCACAATAGCCAAACTATGGAAAGAGCCTAGATGTCCATCAACAGATGAATGGATAAAGAAAATGTGGTGTGTGTGTGTGTATACACACACAATGGACTATTATGCAGCCACTTGCAACGACCATAGGGAAAGAGAGGAAAAAATGAAACAAGACAAAACCAGAGAGGGAGACAAACCATAAGAGACTCTTACTCTCAGGAAACAAACTGAGGGTTGCTGGAGTGGTGGGGGGTGGGAGGGATGGGGTGGCTGGGTGATAGACATTGGGGAGGGTATGTGCTATGGTGAGCGCTGTGAATTGTGTAAGACTGATGAATTACAGACCTGTACCCCTAAAACAAATAATACATTATATGTTAAAAAAATAAATCTGTTGAATGAATTAATTATATAGTTCCTCTGCAAAACAGGAAAAACTGCACATTGTCTATAAAATTGAATTATTCTATTCAAGTAAATTATAGTTACATATATTTATAAAATATAAATTACAAAATATAATTTCCTTTATACCAAACAACAAAGAGCACAAATGTCATAGAGAGACTGTGCAGAAAGGATTAACATAGCAGACATGCGACTGCTATACTTAGAGATGTCTGCTTTCAAAGCTGGTTCTTGGCTGGTGTCTGGTAACTTGAATTTTGGGAATGTTCCAACTACTGTCACCATGACTTGTGAGTCCCCAGGACCAGCCCAGGGTTCGATGATTTGCTAGAAGGACTGACAGGACTCAGCATATAGTTATACTCATCTCTAGGATTTATTACAACAAAGGGATACAAAGGAAAATAGCAAAAGCAAAAGACCCATGGGGGTGAAGTCTGTAAGATATCAGGCACAAGCTTTCAAAATTCCTCTCTAGCTGCTTACAGGATGTGCTTAATTCCTCCAGCAACTAATAGTGACAACTTTTGTGAAGTGTTTTCTACCAAGGTCCCTTAGACTCAGTGGCCAAGGTTTTCACTGGGTGCTGGTTACATTCCTGACTCCCAGAAAGAAAGCTGGTGTTCAGAATAAACCACACTATACACACAGTTTAGGCAGAGTGAGGTACTCATCATTTAAAGTCTTAGTGTATGAAATTGTTTACCATTTAAGTCCATAGCTGCCTATCAAGAGCTAACCCTGCCAAGAGACCTTTCTCAAGATAGCAGCCATCTGAGATGACAGAAGATTTCAAGTGAATTCTTTTTGCTTTCAGTGCCACATGCCATTCAATCATGGGTACCTGAGAACTACTGAAGGGCAAAGTATCTTTCAAGCAGAATTAGGCCCTCCCCCCCATATACATGCAATATATACATATGCAAAATAAAAACAACCACAAACCTCAAACTTGCATGGTACTTTACAATTTACATTTCCTTTATCTTAGTTGATCCTCACAACAATCCTGACAAGTAAGAAAGTATCTTCACTTTAGAGTTCAGAAAAATGTATTTGGAATTTTTCAGAACACTGAACATAGAACCTCAGATTTGTCAACATATTTTTTCCAAGCACACTCATATTCTCCTTTAGTTATTACAAGAACCACTGAAGGAAGCATAGCAAATATTATTGTTTCCATTTTGTAGGTGAAAAAAACAAGCTAAGAAAACTTAAACCATTTGCTTAAGGTCTCACAGCTATTATCCTTAATATCCTGAGTCTAACTCCTAATCAGTATGCTTTCCAAGACCCCAAGCATTCAATAAGTATTCTTCCAACTAAAATGATATGATTCTAAGAGAAACTTTCAGAATTGAAGGCAAAATGTTTTACCTGATCACTTTCTTCCCTGGTAACTTTAGTTCCTACTTAGGAACACTTATGATTCAAGTTATTTATTGAACATCTCTGTGTATGGCACTGCATTAAGTATGAAGGATGATAAGAAGTGTGTATTATTTGACTTCTTTTCAAATGGAATGAGCAACATGGCTTGAAGAAATCCGGTACATAAAAACTTAAATACAATTTAGCAAAACCATACTCAACTATATAGAAAAAAATAATATAGTATGTGCAAAATGGGGTTTTTCCAGGAATGTTTAAAACCGAGTGAACATTAGAACACCCATTTCACTTTAATGTGAAAATCCATATGATCATCAACAAATGCAAAAAAGTAATCAATAAAATTCAATATCGAGCCATTATTAAAGAACTATTTTCCTACAGTAATAAGAAAATTTACCAAAAAACATGACAACATATTTAATGGTACAAATTTAAAACATTCCTTTTAAATTCAGGAACAAGGAAAGATATCTGCAAGGCAACTTCTAGTCAAAGTTGTGCTGCATTTCATAGCCTGCATATTAAGGTAATGAAAGGAAGTAATAAATGTTAAGATTGAAAACAATAAAAATTTCACAGGTTATGATCATCTAAATAGAAAATACCAAAGAATCCTCAATTATTAGAATTAGAGTTTAGGACAAATTGCTGAGTGAAATTAATATGAAAGAATGTATAACAGTACTGTATAACAGCTAGAAAACGGCACTTATGAAAATATATAAAAAATAAACTAAAAAATAAATTTAATAAATGATATACAAGACCTGAAATTATAAAATTTTACTGAAAAATGTTAAAGTTCAAAAAAACTGGAGTAACAAAACACAAGATTCATATCTTAAAGGCATTGGTTATTACCAAATTGAACTGGAAATTCAATGCAGTTTCAGTTGAAATTCCAATAGATTTTATAATTTCTATTAAAGAACAGCAAAGGACCAAGAATAGCTAACACTTCTCTTGAAGGAACAAGGAAGACAGGCAGGTACTCTCTCAGAAATATAAAAAGGAGAATCCTTAATTAAGTGAGTATAGATACAAGGAGAGAGAAATACAACCATGGAACAAAGAGCCCAGTAAAACAAACATACACATACAGAAATATACTGATAGCTAGAAATGCAAACCATTGGGGAAAGATAAATTTAACAAGTAATGTTGGAGAAATTGCATATCTTAAGTAGAAACATTAAACTAGATCCCTACCACACAGCACACAAATTAACTTCGCGCATATTAAGGACTTAAAAGGTCCCAATTTAAAAACTTGTAGAAAAAATACATAATAATTTCATTAATGGCCTTTGCTATAAGAATATCTTAACCAAAAAGCACTGAACATAAAAAGGAAACACTAATAAATTTCACCCCACGAACATTAGTAGCTCCCATCAAGAGATCTTAGACAAGTGAAAGACAAGCCAAAGATTAATTAGAATACAGCATTAACATCCAGAATACACAATGACTATAAATCAGTAGGAAAAGACAAACCGATTAAAGACAGGCAAAAGACACAAGTATTCCACAGAAGAAAAAAACTATTAGCAAAGTTATGAAAAAGTAAAACGTGCATCTTCTCCACTGATCAGGGGAGCACACGCGAGAACAAGAACAGGAGAGCATTTCACACTCTCTTCTTGGCAAAAATTCAAACGTGAGACAATACCACCTGTTCAAGAGGATATGGATTAAAGGGAACTGTTGGTGGGAACATACTGGTACAATTGCTTTGGAAAACCATTCAGCATTATCAAAGAAAGCCAAAGATGCACCCTCTATGACCCTGCCATTTCAATCACAGGTCTGTTTGCTGAACTATTTTCTCTCTTTATTCTTTTAAAAAAAAAAAAATTATGTCCTTAGTCACTAAACATATTCCACAACCCACCACCCAGTTGTAACCCACAGCCCAGTTTGCAGTTTATATATTTATTTTTAAAAATATTTTATTTATGTACTTGACAGAGAGAGAGACAGCAAGAGCAGGAAAACAAGCAAGGGAAGTGGGAGAGGGAGAGGCAGGCTTTCCGCTCAGCAGGAGCCTGATGTAGGGCTCTATCCCAGGACGCTGGGATCATGACCAGAGCCAAAGGCAGAAGCTTAATGACTGAGCCACCTAGGCGCCCCTCAATTTGCAGTTTAAACCACTGATGCCCCTCTCAAACATTTTGGGTTTTGGGACCCCTTTACATTCTTAAAAATTACTGAAGACCCCAAAAAGCTTTTTCTTCATGTGGGTTATATCTAAATGTTAACATACTTCCTAATTTAAAAACGATACACCCATGATGTTACCATAAATATAATTTTTGAACGAAAAATGACTGTCATCCAAAAAAATGAAAAGAGTGACTTTTTTTTAAAATACATTTTTACAGATCTCTTTAATTTTTAACTTAAAGAAGGCTGCTGGATTCTTATATCTGCTTCTGCATTCACTCTGCTGGATATGCTATTTTGGTTGATATACAAGAAAAGCTGGTCTCCCACAAAGTGGCTGCGTAAGGAAGGTAATAGTAGACCCTCTTGTGAGGGCCTCAGGCATCCCCAAAGGTCTTCGGACCATGCTTTGAAAACTGTTGCTTTAGAGAAATTTTTGCACTTGTGGAACACGTAGGGATGATCACGAGAATTGTTTTTGAATGCCTGGCAAACCAGTGAACAACAAAACTGGCTCTACCATTTACTAGTTGTGTAAACTTGACTTAACCTCTGTGCCTCATTTTGCTCATTCAAAAATGGAAATACTAATGAGTTACTATATGAAAAGCATTTAAAACCATGACTGCCAGATAATACTATATATTTTATATTCTCAAAATGTATGGTGGTGGTATGTATGAGAGAAAAAGCAGGAAGAAGCAAGAAGAAGCATAAAGTTATCCATTTTATTATTCTCAAAGATAAATCTTTTATATATTTAGTATTAAAAAATCTATGATATATTAATAAACCTTTTAAGAGAAAAAAATATGGAGTACATTAGTTACAGGGCCTGGTTAAAAAGGCAGAGAGACCAGTCAGGAGATTAGCATTAAGTCCAAAGTGACAGAAGAGTTCTGACTATGGATACTGAGAAAATAAGAAAGGAAAGATACTCTTCTATTTCAAGACTATGCTGCCTATACTTCTACTTAACGTCACTGTGCCCAGTCATAGCTGCTTTCCTGAGGTGGCCACTACGGAAAGGATACACAGCAATCACTCAGTCCATGTTACCTGCTGTTGTTACTCTTCTTGCTGCTGTTGCAAAAAACAATCTGAACTTACACCTCCTTCCACACTGTTCACATTTGAGATTTACATAGTCGCTGCTTTCTCAAGAATGCCATTTGTGAATTTGCCTGTTAAAAATCCTTGCCTAATAAAAGCATCTCTATTTACTATATAGCAAGCTCCAAGCTGGGTCTATGAGTGATGAGTGTTGAATACATATGAATTTTTTAAATATGATTGTTAATACAACCCTAAAATCTGAATATGAATAGCCTTTGAGTTTATGCTGTAGTTTTAAAGGTATTTTTGTGTTCTCTTATTTTATGATTGGCTGTTTGCTAAGCTAAATGCTTTTTAAATTTTGTTGGAAATGCCAGCCTTATTTCTTACAGGACAGTTAAACTGAGCAGGGCCATTTCTTATACACTAATAAAGTAAATTTAGTCATTTTTGTTTTGAAACTGACTTCCAAATTAGACATTTTGATGTAGCAAGTCAAATTAAGAAGGTCATTACACTTTTGATTTGCAAAAGATCCTATATATTTGAAAAGTGTATTCTTGATATTTAGAATACAATTAAAGCTGAGCTTAGCATGTAAAAATATATATGCTTTTCTACTAAACACTCTAGGAAATTTATGCCCAGGCCACCTTAAGGAATAAGGGTTGACAGCACATCCCAGTACCACTGCTCAGCTAGGTGGACTTAGCAGAGTACAACTCAATTAACACAGGAGTATTTCTTGCTCAGTCTCTAAGTGCTAAATTTTGAAAGCAGTGAAAAGCCACCTTCTCCCATTTAAATTTAATCACAACTCCTATATAATCTCATCCATCTACTTAGGGACACTTCCTCCTAATAGTTCCTCTTTTTATATTCCCTTTTACCAAACTAATTCCGGAATGAACTCTTAAGTGCTTCATTCATTCCTTCTCCTTAATCTTCCCTGACTGCCCTGCAATCTCGACTCCCATTATGCAGAAACTGAGTTACTTCGGGCCTCATTATCATAAACCTTAAGTCACCAAAAGCTGAAACTGAGGAAAACTGTGTTCCCCAAGGTGACTGCTCTTAATGCTCCCTAAACTTCTCCCCGTTAGAGTCTATGACATAACTTTACCCTGAGAGTTCCCTGTTTTCTTCCCTCACTTCTTTTTTCACGTTTTTACCTACTTCCACAATTCATCTCACCCAACTCTACCACCACACGACCTCTGCTCATTCCTAATTATTTAGTTTCCTGAAAGCTCCTATTATCTTGGCATATACCTAGAAACGCCTGTGGTGCCTTTTTCTTCTTTTCTTTTCAGTTCTTGTGCCAAGCATTTACAATTCCTTTCCCACCCAGCTAGCTAGCTCCATTTCCCGACTAGGAAACTGTTTCTAGCTTACACCCAAGAACTACTAACCATTCATGCCTAAGTTATTCTACCATAGCAGCATTTATCAAACTGAACTGCGTAACAGCCTAATTACATGCAGTTTCTCCTCAGTGTCTTCTCCTTCAACGCAGGGATTCTACCTCATTCACCTGTGTAATCTTAGAGACTCAAAGTATGCCAGGCACTCCGCTTTAGCTAAATGAAGATACAACGGCTCTCACTTGAGCCTCCCCCCATTTTCTGCCTATTCCCAATGTGGCGGATCCCCAAACACTAAGCGCTGACATTCCAATTCGACAGATAGTGACTGAACCGGCTGGTGGCCCCTGGAGAGGCGAAAACAATGTTTAGGTTCAGCTCTCCCTGTCGCCTCTCTAGAACGGCATGTACACGCTGCACAGTAACACCGGAGGCGGAAAGCGCGCGCTCTGGGTACAAGCAAGAACAAAGTCACTGGGAATATGCGACGGGAGGCACTGCAGGCAATGGAATCAGCACAAGCAGCAACTAGTAAGCACTCGATCCTGAGGACTATTCAACAGCTGCCAATTAAGCCAACTCAGGGGCCTACCTGGTCTCGGCGAGTTTCCAAGAGGGGCCGTTACACCCACGTGACCAAAGCTGCACTGTTTTCCCAAGGCCAGGGCGTGGGTAGACACCCTAGCGAATCCTGGTAAAGTTCGGCAACCTGCGCTGCTAGGCCGGAAGGTGAAAGGAGCAGAGGGGATGGACGGGCCAGGCCTGTTTCGAGGTAAGGGTGCAGCCTCCACAGAGGAGCAGTGAACATCCGGGGAGCAAGGGGCATCCCCGGCCGTTCCCCAGAATGGGGTGAGACTCTGGGCCCAGAGCGCTTTGAAGGGTGAGGAAAAGCAAAGAGGCGCCAGGACTGAGCCTATTTGAACGTCAGCCGCTTCTTACCGAGATCTGAGAACGAGAAGTCGCAGAGACCGACGCTGCCGCCATCTTCCTGCCTACCCAGAGGGCCTCCGCAGCCCTGGGGGGATCCGGGTTCTCGAGCTCTTCCTTAAGATTCGAGAGCCGCCCACCAGGGGCGACCCTAAGCCGAACCCCTGATGGAAGGGGCTTGGGGTATTGGTGCCGGGTCTAGAAACCCCTGCACACACCCCCACAGGGGCACCCACGCTCGGAGTGCACACTGAAAAGGCAACACGTCCTAACGGGCGTCTTGAGTAGCCAATCAAAAAAGCGGACGTCTTCCGGTAGTAGGAGAGAATCCGCCTCTTCCCTCGCTGACGTCACAAGGTAGCGCATCGCTGAAACTGCGGGGGCTGCTAACGCTGCCGACTACCGCACGGCTCTGAGGACTCTACAAAGGGGCGGGCCGCATCGAGGAGGAAATGTTGGCTATGGGTTGTGATGTCTCCAGTGGCAATGGGATAGAATGACTGAAACAATAAAAGCAAGTGCGAAGTTCAAACACTCCATCAGTTCCCTTGGACTAAACGCCGGAGAGAGCGTGAGCTCGAGTCGGAGACGCCTCTCTAGGTGAAGTACTTAGATTTTGACCAATAACAAAATAGAATGTGGAGGGGCTTTGGTGACTTTGCCCAATAGAAGTCAAGGGAAAAAAGAGTGGAGGCAGAGAGTAAACCTTCACGAACACTTGCCCAATTGGATTGGGGCGTTCTCACTCAAACCTGGGACTGGCGGCTACATACGGGCGCTGCGGGGGGCTTTGGGCGGAGCGAGTTTGAAGCGGATTTCGCGCGCTGAAAGCGTAGGGCCGTCATTGGCCAGCAATTTCCTCCCTTTGTGGGAGCTCCCAGCGTAGCCGGGGTTAGGGGTTGGGAGGAGCGACCGAGTGACGCAGTAGCCTTCCCAGCCAATCAGAGATGGGGAAGGGAGGCCGAGAAGGAAGCGGATCCACTGCCGCGCAGCTAAACCGCATCGAACTATCCTCTTCGTCTCCCTCCGCCGCTATAGGGGCCTAAGCCGGAGCGGCCTGGACGGCGTCACTGAGAGGGCTGGGGGGCGGAAGTGGAGGCGGAGGGAGACGGTACAGACCGCAGGGCCTCGGGCCTTCGCGGCGAGGCTCTGGTGGGCGCGAGGCAGGGGAGGGGGGAGGAGGAGGAGCCCGCGGCCCGGGCGGCGGCGGCGGCGGGGGCGGCGGCGGCGGCGCCCGAGTCCGAGTTCCCCGTAGGGCCCCGCCTCGGAGCGGGCGGCGGTGGAGGAGGAGCAGGATGGCGGCCTCGGCCCTGTACGCCTGCACCAAGTGTACCCAGCGCTATCCCTTCGAGGAGCTCTCCCAGGGCCAGCAGCTCTGCAAGGTCCGTAGGTGCTGGGCGGTGGGCGGGCGGGGTTTCCTCGGCCAGAGCCCGAGGGAGCTGGGTGTCCTCTGCACTGCAGCCCGGCTCTCTTCGCCGGCGCTTTGGGGGCTTGGAGCTCTTTCTTGCGTTCTCACTCGGGACCCCTTTATCCGAGGACGTGGGCATCAGATGGGAGGGGCCCCTGAGGAAGACAAAATTCTGTTTTCTTCCAGGCGGCCCAGGAGGGGGCCGGGCCCCACCAACATTCAGGGGTCTCAGGGGTGGGGCTGAGTGAGGCGGCAGCCACCTGTCTATGCCGCAGAGACCCTGGGGTGGAGATGTTTTCATCTCGGTTTTCTGCCTGGACTGTCCTCTCCTTCCACTGGGAGGCAGGGGACGGTTTTTGCACTTTCTTGCTAGGAACCTGAAGCCGCAAAGCTGATGGCATCCTTCTTCCCTGTCCAGGAAAGCGAAGCGACTGGTTTGGGGACAGAATGCTCTATGATTTGGAGCTCCTCCCATCCCATTAAAGCCGGGATGCTGTCTGTGAGCAACGGTGCAAAATATTAAGTAGTTTCACATTTAACCAACCCTTGAAATCGGCCCTGACAGCTTTCTTAATTTATTTGTAGCATACCCCCCACATCAAATAAAGACAAAGACATCTATGCCTTCCCTAAGAAAATATGCTGTAATTGGCTATTTATATGATAAATTACTCAATTGTTTACGTTGGGGGACAGGTATTATTGATGTTTTAGGAATTTGACTAGGTTGTGTAATAATTTTCTACCAGAAAAGTGAAATTTGGGTCTTTGAGATAGATACTAATATATTGTCTTATTACAGGAATGTCGGATTGCGCATCCTATTGTAAAATGTACTTACTGCAGATCAGAATTTCAACAAGAGAGGTTTGTATACTGAACAGTTTTTGATTGTTAAAGACACAATTGTCTGTAAGGAATACTGGGGGGTTGTAATCCTGTATTTGTGGTAAAGTATTCTTAAATATGGTTTAGCGTCTTAAATTTTAAGTTGTAAACCTTTTATGTGTGGTGGGAGAGACCATGTTGACAAATAATTAATGGCTGTTTTACAGCTAGACTTCCGTTTACACATGAGGAAATGGAGAATAAATTATTGCATGGAAAATACACAGCCTCGCTGACTAAAAATGCAAATATAAAGTTACTATTAAGCTGTAAAAAATGACAAAACATTAGTGCTGACATAATGTTACCAACTATTCTCAAAGTGAAATCTAGTAACTTGTTACCAGTGGAAGAACAGCACATACTTTTTAATAGGGTGATTCCTGTTGAATGTTTAAGAGAGTAGTAGCCTAAGGAGAAGAACGAATAATTTCTTCATAAGTAGATAACTGGCATCATAAATAGTGGAGAAAGCCCAGAGGAAGGTTAGGTAAGCACTGAGATATAAGGCTGTGCATAAACAGTGGCAAATGTGAAGATTTTGGAACTAAATAGGAAACATTAGGATTTTTGTTTTGTTTCCTTTACCAAAGGATACACAATAAAAATGTATAAAAACATTTATCATTTATCTAAAGTTAAAGAAGAGAAAATGTAAGACACATCGCTAAAAAGATTTTGGTCTATATTAGAGGAAGTTTTAAGAAACACTAAATAGTCAAATATAAACTGCATTTGCTTTAATTCAACAGTGTGCTAATTACCTCAGAAAGCTATGTAAATTTGATCATTTATATTCAATTTCCTTTTCAGCAAAACTAATACAATTTGTAAGAAGTGTGCTCAAAATGTGAAGCAATTTGGCACAGTAAGTATGTCTTACATTTTTATTTCATGTTACTGTTACTAGTCAGTGTTTTTCACAAAATGGACTTTAAAAAAAATCTGTGTTGTTATGTTCTTAAATATTCAACATGGTAAGATATTCCGGGAAAGAAATTTTCTGTAGACAGTCTGATTGGAGGATGACAACATTTAAAAAACAGTCATATTATGTGCATCTTTTGTGTATATTGAATTTCAGTGTGAAATGTATGATTTTATTCTTTAAAGATTCAAATATAACAAACTGACTCCTAGTTATGGAGAACCCACTTAATCTATAAAGTTTGCATAATCACACTCCCCCCCCCATAAAGTTTGCATAATCACTCTTCCCCCCCGCCTCCCCGCCCCGAACCTCTAACAGTTTTTATATAGTAGTACAGTTCAGGCATTTATTCACAAAAGTCATGACATTATGCTAGTATAAATTTTTTCTCACATGCATATGACAGTCATTATTGGTATAGTACAGTCATGATTAGTCAAAGTGCTGGCCTTAAGGTTCTGTAAAATCCTGAATTGTCTTTTGAGTATCAAAGAAAATCAAGCTATGTTTGTTACAGTTTAGGTTGAATATGCTTGTGCCAATTTTTAAGTTGAAAGCTCATGTGTAATGTATATTCTTTTCATCACCTATACCTGTATATGATAAAAAGTTGTTAAATTTTTTTTAATGAAACTAATAAAAGTAATTAGGATATTAAATATTTCATGCTCCTAAATACTGGATACATGAAACTTTTCTATCAGTGTGTACCTTTATTTTCATTCTTTGAGACTTTTTTCACATGTAGCTTTTATATAACATACTATCCAATCATAAATACATTTCTCATGATCTTATTTATTTAACAGAGTTAACAAAAAGTTGTGTGACTAGAAACAATAGGAACATGAAGAATGTCATTAAATGTGACAGGGTAACATACCTGACAAAATTTTATCTGTTTCCTTAATTAGTCCCAGAAATATGTCTGTATACAGGTGTATATTTTATGCGGCAAATTTTTAATATTTTTAAATGTCTCAGTTAAAATGTATATCTGCTTTTCAGCCTAAGCCTTGTCAGTACTGTAACATAATTGCAGCATTTATTGGTACAAAGTGTCAGCGTTGTACAAATTCAGAAAAAAAATACGGACCACCTCAGACCTGTGAACAGTGCAAACAACAATGTGCTTTTGATCGAAAGGAGGAAGGAAGAAGAAAGGTATTTATATTATATCTTCTGGAAATTGAATGAATCACACGGATTGGGAGTTATTTTAATGAATACACTACTGCTACATGATGTATCGTTTGGATCCCTGAAAATGCTTAGATGGAAGTGCAGGAACAGTGCATTTTCTCTGTTTGCATCACACATAGATTTATGTTGATGAGTTGAGATTACTGTATTTTAAAAAAATATTCTGTGATAGCTGTTCTGTACTATTTGGTTATCTAACATTTTGTTCGGGAGAATTACTAACTGCTTTTAAATCCTTTCAGCTACTTACCCTTTTGCTGGTTACCTGAAATTGCTGGTGTGAAAAAATACCTGATGGCACATTAACATGTATAATTCAAAGTTAATCTTGTGCCTTTTGACTTGGGGCTCATGTTTTCAACCATTGTTTGTTTTTCTCTACCTACAGTAACTTAAATAGTATGTGTGTGCCTGTGGCATTCCTCTGCTTGATCAGCATTCACTTCACATAGGCCTCCTGTTTTCTGTCAGTTTCAGTTGATTTGGAGGATGACTGTCTCTTTGAGAGGCTCCCCCAGGTTCTTCCACAGCAGTATATGTACCCTAGTTGTAAGACATGTCCCTCCAGCACTTCTTGTGTGAACAAGTAGAAGAAAGAAATTTAATTTCATTGTTACAGGGTTTTGTCTTGATTTTGGAAAGAAGTCTCTTTTCCTCACTCTTGACACATGTACAGTTGATCCTCATTATTCGTGGTAGGTAGGTTGTGTAAAGTTGCTGGGAACACTGAATTAGCGAATATTGAACTATTGCTTCTAAGAGGGCAGTATAGGATTAGATTTTTGCCTCTGGTCACAACATGGTAATCTTTCGATCAATACTTAATCTTGTTTTGTGGATGTTTCTCTTCAGAGACATCTTAATATAAATTGTTGTTCGATCACATTGAAGTGATGGCAGATAGCAGTTTATGCCTGATGGAACTTATCCGAGTTACGTATTTTCTACATAAGGCATATCACAGCCTTCTTGAACTAAAGAACACTATACATCACTTCAGCACTACACTTGGGGACCATTATAAGCAGTGGAATCATCAATAGAAAGCACCGATGCAGAAAACATGGCACTAAATAGACCGTGAAAAGGACACTTGTTCATGGTGTAAGAGCGGAAAGAAGACGACTGCGGAGTGTCACCTTGTTAAACCTCTGCAGGGATTGTTTGCTCTCCGGCTACAGAAATTTTTTGCTGCTGTGTGCCTGTTCGTGAATGATCATGAAAGGACTGCAAGTTGATTTGGGGGTTACAGATAAATTTTAGCAAGTAGGTGGTGAATTTGCAAATGGGAAACCTGCGAATAATGAGAATCAAATGTATATGTCATTCAAGCTCTCCTTGTTTCTATAAACTAACAGTTTTCACTGTAGGGGGAATTACTTCGTCATTTTAGTAATTGCACAGTGACTTAAGAATTCAGGCTGGTGCTTAGGTAAGATTCTTTGAAGTATGTAAATTTATGCTTATTTCCCAGTAATAAGAAAACAAACTCTTCTCTCCAAATTAAAAAATGCCTCGAAACTAATGGCAGTCCAAAGATCATCCTCACCAATTTTACGACATACCAAATGAGATTTTCCCAAGTTTCATAAAAGTCTAATTTTATTTCCATTTTGCAACGATCTGTGTATGTGTGCATGTGTGTGTGAGAGAGCACAAATGTGTGTGCACCTGTGCTAGAAGTTGAATATTTTTCACTTAAACTCAGTTTATAGGTACATTTAATCTAATACAAATTTTTTCTTTAAAAAGGTTGATGGAAAGTTACTATGCTGGCTCTGTACTTTATCATACAAGAGAGTTTTACAGAAGACAAAAGAACAAAGGAAGAGCCTGGGATCTTCACATTCAAACTCATCTTCTTCATCTCTTACCGAGAAAGACCAGCATCATTCAAAACATCACCACCACCATCATCACCATCACCATCGTCACAGCAGTAGCCATCACAAGTAAGTACTTCAAAAGCAGGTTTTCTAAGATCCTCTTGGCATTTTAATGCCAAGTATTGGTGTTTAACTTTTTGCAAATACTACTTTTGTGCAAGTCTAGTTTCTGTTGTACATGGTAAGCTTCTTGAGTGTTTTAGGGCCCTTTCCCTACTTTATTCAGTATATAGCACACCTTGTTTTATCACATTTTTGCTTTATTATGCTTCACAGATACTGCATTTTTTTTACAAATTGGGGGGTTGTGGTAACCCTGCATTGAGCAAGTCTGTGGGCACCATTTCCAACAGCATTTACTCACGTTTCTGTGTCACATTTTGGATTCTCACAATATTTCAAACTTTTTCCTTATTAAATTCGTTTTGGTGATCTGTGATCAGCGATTCATGACTTGCTGAAAGTCAAAGGTCAGATGACATTAGCATTTTTAAGCAATTTTTAATTACTTTTTTAAGGTATGTAATGCTCTTGCACACTTAATAGACCAAAGTATGGTATACCCATAAGTTAGGTGCACTGGGAAACAAAAAATATATTTGACTTGCTTTATTGCAATATTCATTGCGTGGTCTAGAACCCAACCCACAGTATCTTTGAGGTAAGACTGTATAAAATTATACACCTGGAGTGTGTTGTGGTAAGCTGTTTACCATAAAAATAATAGTACATTTAGGGAATTACATAAAATTATCATATGAAGTAAAAATACAGGTACACCAGCGTTAATACTTCATAGGTTTATGTTATCAAAGTCCTCAATATCCTTTTTTTGTTTAATTGTTAGGATTTTACTTGTAAGAATTGTATTTACGGTTATAAATACAAATTATAGTCCTATGCAGTTATATTTATCAATGACTAGGATATGCACATTCAGTGTTTTTGTAGAACAGATTGTGAGATTATCATTTGTGATCATGATAGAAGCATTCTAAATCTTGAAGTTTCCAAAAGTGTGAAAAATAATCTTTTAAATTAGCAGTACTTTGCTGCTTTTTAAAAAACACATAGGCAGGAATTCTGTTTAAATATAAACAACTATTTGATTTTTAAAGTGCCTTGGGAGGAAAAGTTACATAGTGGTAATATGTGTGTAGCATAAAGTTTTTTGAACTGTGGTTTTAGTCTTCATGGAAAAATCAAGAATATTAAAGCACAAATTAAACACAAAATGGACAAAACAGGGACATGATAACCAATTTTCAGAAGAACTTGTTTTTTTCCTGAATTCTCTATGAGTCTTTAAAGTTCTAGGTAGATAAAACATAATTTCATTTATAGAAAATTGATGCCTACAACATTTAAGAAAACATTTTTAGAATATAATGTAGTACCAATTAACAAAATTTGATTCTAAATTGTAGGCAAGCATGTATTACGAAGTTTTATTGAGGTATTGATGTTTACTTAGCAGTTTTTCACTTGCTTTACCCTGGTGGTGTACTTTCTGCATGTCACAGTGGTGGAGTGCATAGTGACTTCTAATCTGACTCTTTTGAAGAAATCTTGTGGTGCTTCTGTCAGAATATCCCAAGGAACAAAGGAACATAAATCTTCTGGATTTTGCCTTTTTAAGAAAAACTGTGACAAAGTAACTATAACAGACCTACTCCTGAAACTCAATTCAAGTGTCCCTTTCCCCTGTCCTTTATAGATGAATTTTTCTTAGTGTGTGATAGGACACAGGGTATGTTTATAAAGATCAAATTCTATGACAGTAACTTAATCTTTAGAAAGAAAAACAGGTGTCAAAAGTAAAAGGAATAAGGATGGTATTGAGCTTTATTTTTTCCTTTTTATTGCTTAAGAAATAGAAATACTCTTTTGTATTTGATGGATATAGACCGTTTAATGAGTAGGCAACCAGTTTGTGAGGTTCTATTTTAAGTTTAGTAGGTTAGAACAGTTATGAGGAGTGTACATATTGTGATATATAGTGATGGGTGGGGATAGAGGAGAGCGAAAGCAGGTCAATCTGGATCCAGGAATGGCCACCTCAGAAAGCAAGGCTGTGAATTCCAAGTGTTTTTGTTAAGCCATTACTGATGTGATTGTTCTCACTTTGAGATCTGGATAGTGCTGTTAATTCATGTGTGATTATATGGTTTGCTAATGCTTATGATGAAATTTGTAAAAGAAAGGGCAACTGAATTCCTCAGTAGTGTTGATATTTATTGAATTTTTAGGTATGTAATTTTTTTTATAGAATTTATAGGGTTACAGCATTTTCCCCCAACTTAGTATTTATTTACAGCTGATTTTTAAGAACATGTTCTGATTTTTTTCCTTGCTCGAAAAACTTACACAGCTACAATAGTAAATTTTATATTCATAAACGTATGTACATGTTTTTATTTATTGTATATACACTAGTAATGTATGAAGTGTTTTATGTATATAAACTCATTTAAGTCTGATATCCCTATAAGGTATAAATTATACCCATTTCACAGATGAGGGAACTAAGGCTCAGGAATTTTAAGTAACTGGCAAAAGGTCACACAGCCTAGGTTTTTTTTAACATCTTACATTGGATAAATATGTGGCGTCTGGTATGTAGGAGATGCTCTATACATGTTGAATCAATAAACTAGGGGTTAATGCAGGATTGGCTGATATGCAACTGCAAGAAAACTTGATTCATAGTGAATTATAAAGTCATTATTAGTGTTACGGCATAATGGAAAAGAATCAGTAACACGGCATTTAATTATAAATAAAAGTAAAATCAGTTCTTACTAAGATATTTCCCAATATTTTCGGTATGTCTTTTCCACAGTACAGACTAAAGAAACATGTAGGGACTTTGGAGAGGGCTCTTAGGAAAACTAGGAATGAAACAAATTAAGGTATTTCCTGTTTGAACTTGACACACTATTCTGAGCAACTTGAGTTACTCTAAAGGAGGAATCTCCAGACAGGATTATTAGGAAGGCCTTAACTTTAAAGATAGAACATTTTTTATCTGAAATAGTAAGGGTACCCTTAATATGATGATTGTCATACTTTATAAATTATAGAGCCTTATCATGGTGGGTTTCATGCTTATATACCCCAGCTTTTAGTATGATATTTAAATTGACTTTTGGAAAATGATCTGATTAAAAAAAGAATTTAATCCCTGTCACTGTACCTTTGTTAGAGAATTTAGTAGCAATTGGCTACCAGTTATTTGAATCAAACTTAGCTCAATAGAATGTGATTAGCTTTAGTTCAAAAACTTAATTGAATATGCATTCTTTGAACAAAAGATTCTAAACATACGTAGTTTGAACCCATTAGGAAGAATGTTGTTAAACAAGATGTATTAAATAAATGTTGTTGTTAGATGTCATTTATATATTTTTCAGAATCAGCAATCTGAGTCCAGAACAAGAGCAGGGACTGTGGAAACAGAGGTAAATATGTTAACATATTTTCTGAAGCATTTTGAAGTATATATTTTTTAACGTGACATCCCTTTAACTTTGTTACTTATGTTTTTAAAAGATCAATGATATTCGGTAATATTTTAGGGGAAGAAGAATGACTTACCACTTGGTGCCTCTGCCCTTTTTACTCTAATTATTCTTATCAATGTTTGGTTTCAGCCATAAATCCTCTGCAGCAATTCAGAATGAAACTCCAAAGAAAAAGCCCAAATTGGAATCTAAGCCATCTAATGGAGATAGGTAAAAATGAATTCCTTTAGCGCTACGAAAATTCAAGTTAGTTGAACAGTTACAGTTGATTGCCAGTTATTACTAGGTAAAAGAATAGAAACATGTATCTTCTTCATTGACTTTTTTGAGTCACCTAGAAGAGTAACCATAATTAGTTAAAAATTTTAACTTAATTTTGGCAATAAGCAAGTGGCACTGAACTGTTGTTCTATTTGGGGAATACATTGGGTTTTGAAAAAAGGAGAACAAATCTGAATAGAACATTCTCTTGATCTTAATTATTCTTCAGTGAAACACAGATCTAAAAATCTTTAATTGTGATGTTTTAAATTGACCTGCTTGGAAAATGTATTTAAATTTAAAGTATTATGAGCGTGAGGTTGTTTATAGTTCATTAGCCAAAAGTTTGCTGATGTTACTGTACAAATTGGCTGCCTATTGCTTTACACTAGAAGTATTGACCCCCTAAAAGCTAATACTGAATTATATTTCTGCAGGTGTATGTAATGTGTGCCATTAGTAAGGTAATTTGCCAGTTGCATCCATTTCTGTCAGGTACATATTTTTTTGCATTAGCCTTAAGGATGTTTGTGGAATTGTCTAATTTATGCAATTTGAACACCTGCTAATTTTTCTTCTACTTCATTTAACTGTGTTTTACTTTTTTCTTTTTAGTAGCTCTATAAATCAGTCAGCAGATAGTGGGGGAACAGACAATTTTGTCCTTATAAGTCAACTGAAAGAAGAAGTGATGTCACTTAAACGTCTCTTACAGCAGAGAGACCAGACTATTTTAGAAAAAGATAAAAAGGTAAGAACATGGTTCACTGAAGCCTGGTAAGATTTACATCTTGAGTTTTGCTTGAGAATGCAAGTTTTATTAGACTTTAATAATTTGGTAATGTGCATGATTCTTACAAGACACATTATAAAAACCAAATTGGATCATAAGCCGTCTAAAGAAGATAGGTGGAAATGGTGAATTCAAGCACCACTATGGGTACTCAGAAATAGAGGTAATTCATATACATATTTATAACCAAGTCTTATTCATAATTTTATGAATTATGGCTGAAATAGGTCTTTCAGAATTTTAGTTCTGTTAACTGAGAGCTAATTAGAATTATAATAATTTCTGAACATTAGCTTCCAGTAGCCTGTAGCTTAAAAGTAAGCCTACTGTCTTAATTTGGAAATGACATGAAAATGGAATATTATGTAAATTCTTGTGATTTGAGAAAGTATTGAGTGTAGTCCTTGACATACCAGTCGTGTATTTCAATCCAGATCAAATAACTGGTGAAAGGTAGTGCTATGGAAATTTCCTGTGTGGTAGTCAGTGATTAGCAGTAGGTGTCTAAGATCATTTTGTAGGAATTGAGTGTACTTCTGAGGACTTTGTCAGTTAGATTAGGAGTATCAAATATATTGTCAATTTAGTGAAAAGTTCCAACATTTTCTGTGTGAACTTGAGCAGAATGCTTTCACATCTTTGGTCCTCAGTTTTTTTAAAAAATGGGAGTATTAATGCCATCTCAGGAGACGGTTGTTAGGATTAAATGGAAATCTAAAGTACTTACTAGAGCTCCTGCCATGTATAAATGCTCATAGCTGCTATTACTGACGTTGGGTCATCTTTGAGGGTAGAACCAACTTTTGTACTTGTTTATAGTCGTAGACTATTCTATAAGTTTGACTTTCTTCAAATGCCTTATGCAATAGGAGAACATTAAAAACATTCCTTTTAAAATTGTAAGACTTAATTATAAATGTATGAATTATGTCTGCTTCTGAGTATCTGTGGTGGTGTTTGAATCTGAGCTTGGCATTTAACAACTTTTGTGTTAAATTTTCCCGTGCCTTGATGGTTAGTGGATTTAAGTTTATTTTAATATATTTGTATCTTAGTTTAAGCAAATTCAGTATATGAAATTTAGGATTGACATAAGAATAGGTTAGTTAGGAGTGTCTTACTTTTTATGGTTCTTTTTGATTAACAGAATTTTTTGAATTAACTTTTATGGAAATTTGTTTTATGCACAAAATTTTAAAGACATTTCTATGCACAAAGATTTATCTATATTAACCTAGGTAATCTAGGTAAAAGTTGAATAAAATAGTAAATTTGCTGTAAAGTAACAATTCCAAAACAAAGTAGTAATGCATTGTGGAATTTTGACTTTTTTATTAGATTTTTTTCATAGCATGACTCTTCTGTGTTAGTGCAGTTTGTGAAAGTTTTCTGCTTTTGTTAATGTTCCTATAAAAAAAAATGGGAATGTAAATAGGCAGTGTTGTCAAGGAAAATAATAATTCTGAGCCTAAAATAGCTACATATTTGCTCTTTTTTCTTATAATGTAAATCTGAGGCAACCAAGATATTTTCTTAAATTTATTTCACTTTATTCAGTGACTTCTAGAGCCAGCCATGTATCCTCTAGTGATCATGAAGATACAAAAATGAATAAATAAATTGGATATGATCCTTATCTTCCAGAAATTCATAATCTGAAGGCAACACACAGTGGAGTGACAAGAATAATTATCTTAGCTGATCTAATGTGAATTGGCATTTCAGAACAGGAATTCCTTTGTAATGTAGTAAACAGAGAGAGAATTTAGTTATTCTTTGAATTTGGCAAAAGCAAGGGGTTTTATTCAGACAGTAAGAATATAATACACCATGACTCCTTTTCTCTTTTTGCTGTTATATATCTATACCAAAAAAAAGAACATGTAAACCGTTAAAGTTTATATATAATGAAAGCCATTTAAAAATAACCAGAAGTTTTCTTCTCCATGGTTCTGATAATGAAATTATATAATATCAACTTAATTTTTCGTTCGAGGTCATAAGGATTATGTACTTTTATGTATGTCATTGGTATTTAAGAAGAAAATGTAGCTTCCTCAAACCACTGATTTTTTTTTCTTACATTTGCCTAAGTTAGCAAAAATTTTAAATTAACTCCCTTTTCTTTCTTATTCCATGTTGTATTTCTGTGCTTTGTTCTCCATTTTACCTCAAGCCTTAGGTTGTATTGGATACATAATTCCTGATGTAAATTATAAAGTAAAAGCAGTATAGCTCATGGTTGATAAAACCACTCCTCTTTGTACTTGCCCAGAGTGAAAGTTTCTTCTTTTGTCATTAAAGGATTATTTTAACCTGACACCACTTTTAACATTTACTTTGTTTATATATAATGTGAAGTATGTTATAATTGAAGCATTTTTCCCTGACATGAGCCATTAAATTTTCCTGTTGGCATTCCAGTTGCCAAACGCTGTGTACAGCGAAGCCATCCTTAAATTGAAACAGAAAAAGGCATCTTCTCAAAAGTTTTACTGACAGTTCAATATTTATCTTAACTTTAAAATATACTATAATAAAATAGAATTTCATTTCACAAAACAAATTCTAAATAAGTTATAAAACTCAGGAAACTGCTGACATCTTCCACCTCTATAACGAATTGTGAATTTATAATGAAGAATGTTTAAAATGATGTGTGCATGTGTATATTTTTATACATGCGCATATATAAATTTATATGCTTATCTGTTTCTCAGTTAACTGAACTAAAGGCAGACTTTCAGTACCAAGAGTCAAATTTGAGAACAAAGATGAACAGTATGGAAAAAGCTCACAAAGAAACTGTGGAACAACTTCAGGTAAATGACATTATTTATATGAACTGTTAGGCAAGGAGGGCTAACCTTGCTTAATTGTTAATAATATTGTCTTAGACTGGTATTGGTATCCCTATTTTATGTGTATTTGGTGCATTTTCACCTTCAATTTTGACTTTTTAAAGATTTTTATTTATTCATTTGAGAGAGAGAGTGAGCAAGAGCAGGAGCAGAGGGAAGAGTGAGAAGCAGACTCCCTGCTTAGTGGGGAGCCTGTCGCAGGATCCCAGGACCCTGAGATCATGACCTGAGCCGGAGGCAGACACTTAACCGACTGAGCCACGCAGGCCTCCCTGATTTTGACTTTTTACCAGTTCTTAATCCTGCTCCCAGGTGGCTCAGTTGGTTAAACGACTGCCTTTGGCTCAGGTCATGATCCTGGAGTCCTGGGATCGAGTCCCACATCGGACTCCCTGCTCAGCGGGGTGTCTGCTTCTCCCTCTGACCTTCTTCCCTCTCGTGCTCTCTATCTCTCATTCTCTCTCTCTCAAATAAATAAATAAAAATCTTTAAAAAAAAAAAGTTATTGCTTGAAATCACTTGATAAGGGGATTCAGTATATTAATTCTGAAAACTTTTGCTTAAACTCGTTATGGGGTTTTTAGAGGAGGATACCAGTGCAGTATGTTCAATTCGTCATGGAGTGAAAAACAGAAAATTAAAGATCGAATTCATGAAACTAAGGTGAAAATAAGGTCTTTAGTACATTGGTGCAATCATTCTTCGTGTTTTTGCCCAGATAATGGGAAGGGAGGTGGGTGTACAAGACCAATTCTCAGGGGCCTCAAGTGGAGGAAATTTATGCTACATGCGCAGTGATGAAAGGCAAAGGAGTGCACTTTAACCTTGTACTGTGATTTTCAAGGTGCCAAATAGGATTCTGTGTGCTGCAGCAGGGAGCCTCTAGTGATTAAGGCCAAGGCCAGCCTCCCAAGGTTACTGCAAGGTATATTCAGGAAGATTTCAATATATAGAACAACTAAATGGTGAAGCCAAGAGTCACCATAGTGACAGAGAGGGTAGTATCTGATGTCCGGCATGCGGAGATGGAGAGCATCCAGCAGGGATAGACATTACTCCCTTATTTAAGCCTGTTCTCACCTCAGTTTCAAAAATTTAGAAATCAGACCACATTAAATTAACTACATGTTCTGTCGATTTATACATTCTGACATCTGAGGCATTAATCTTTGGGTAACAGTGCTTTTAAACTTTAGTAGTTTTGTCTTAAAAGCATAGAGGATGCATGTCAGCATGTAGAGTTTAGACTTCATGGGAGAGTGCAGCTTGGAAAGGAAGGGAGTAATACTGCCCTGAGGTGTTTTGTTTTTTTTTTCTTCATTGTAAAACCAGGGTATATGTGCTATTCCTGCCTTTTGGTTTGTATTCCTCATGCTTCTTTGAAGGTAGCTTAAATTGCATGAAATTGTAAAATGGATTTAGGAACCTGAATTTCAGTTACAGCTCTAGTCTTAACATTAGTCTTACAAAAGTTTTAAAGAGAAACTTTGTGTAGAACCTGGCACATAGTAGGCATTCAGTTTGTTGAATGAGTGTTGATTTATGGAAGTGTCCATCTGCCTTCTGTTGAGAAATTGCCCATATAATTGGGTTTTTGGACATTATCCACCAGTATATATTTGCTTTATGATTTTCTTATTTTTCTCATTCTGTTATTACTGCTGAATGATTACCTGGAAACAGAATCTTCTGCATGATGATCTCTGACTTAAAGTGGTGTAACCAAAACTCTGGAGTAAATCCAGAATTGAGGTAACAGAAAAACTGTGAGCAATACTTAAATTTATGATAAAACTTAGTACGACTCACTGTCCAAAAGAGCAGTTTGTTGTTTTATTTTGTTGTTGTAAACATAGGGGACCTTCTCTTTGACATCTTAGCCTGATTAGTATCTTAAGCCTAGTAAGTCTTCTTGGTCAGTAGCTGAACTTCTATGTAATAGAATAGCAACTAATGTTTAGATAGAAGTATGACATTTCTAACATGATTTTACATAGGCTGTCTTATTTGCTTTTTACAATAACTTTGAGTTCCCACTTTACAGATGAAATGGTGGTCACATAGTTAATCAGAACTGACATAGAAACCTACGTCTTGTGACTCAGATTAAACTGTACTTTCTCTTGTGTTCCCACCACCTCAGGTCACTCGAGTTTCTGTTCCTTGTTATGAGACCACTTCCCTATGTCTTTTGTGTTAATTGCTGGAAACATTCTGTTAAAGTTGTGTACTCTCTTTTAACTGTAGTCCCTTTAGCAGCCATGTAATAGTAGGGTTTTCCATTTAGTTGAGTAAACAGAATTAACTATTTTTCTTACCTTTTTGTTCTAACAAATAACCCTGTAGCAGAAAATTTACTATGTTCTGGGGCGCCTGGGTGGCTCAGTCATTAAGCGTCTGCCTTCGGCTCAGGTCATGATACCAGGGTCCTGGGATCGAGCCCTGCATCGGGCTCCCTGCTCAGCGGGAAGCCTGCTTCTCCCTCTCCCACTCCCCCTGCTTGTGTTCCCTCTCACGCGCGCTCTCTCTCTCTCTCTTTCTTTCTGTCAATTAGATAAATAAATAAAATCTTAAAAAAAAATTTACTATGTTCTAATAGTTCTCAAAACATTTTAAACTATTAAACCTGGGAAATAAGCAGTGAGCATCACAAGAAAAAATTGTGCAAAATACCAAAGTAAACAAACAACCTAAGTTGTCCTAACAGAATACCAAATAAAAAATCTACCTTTTGTTTAGGAGTAAAGTGAATGAAGGGGGGGAAAGGGGATTAAGGTTTGAGTGCCTCTGTGTTAGGCTAAGTGTTTTATATATTTGATTAGTTCTTTCAATTCCTCTTGGGGTGGTGGTGAGGTTTCTGTCTTACGTATGAGAAAATGAACTCAAGGTTACACAGCAGGATCTGTGTTACTCCAGATAGTCTTTCCTTTAGGCCAGTTTCTAAACATTTTTAGCTTAACTTGTTAAGAATTTTAAATTATTTGATTTTTTTTTGCAGGGTACATAATAAAGACATAACATTAGGATAAAAATTTTAAATGCATACATATTTAAGCATTGCATTGTAAAATACATTTTTAATGTATCTGAATTAGAATAAGACACATTTGGACTTATCTGCATTTAACAACTGATACATTGTTTATTTTTCTTACATAATTTATCAGTAAATAGATTTATTGGTGCTGCAATTAGGAGACCAAATATATAAATGCAAATTGAAAAATAGCTGCTAAAAAATTAAAAGGGAAAACTGCTTTCAACACCTGATGTTTGAGTTCTTGTGTTTCGTACTTAGAATATGAAAATTAAAAACTCTTTGATTTTTGTGTTTGCTTCTTATTGATGTCTAAGGAAAGATAATTTGAATATTGTCAGTATATAAAAGGTTTTGGATAAATATAACTTAGAGATCTGATGGTAATCTCTTTGAGGCACATTTGCAAACATACCATTTTTTAATGCCCTTCATTAATCTGTATTTTAAAATTTCTGTTAAGATTTGTTTTTGGCAAAGAGAGTCTATTGTAGTTACAAATTAAATAACATGTGGCTAACAATAAAAAGAAAACAATTTAAAACTATTACACTGACTAGGACCGATCAGCTGAGAAATAAACCAGTTGATCATTAAGTGTACTCACTTGACTTACTGCTAACTACCAGGCATTCTCCTTATTTGTCTTCTGAATTTCTCAAGCTGTTTAATTTTAAAGGGAAAACAAAATCCTATTAAATGTTTTGTGATTTTTCTAGATTTAAAATTGAAATTGAATTTGAAATTAAAACTTTTTTTTTTTTTTTTTAAGAGCGCTGGGATTAGAGGACAGAGGGAGAGGGAAAGAACCTTAAGCAGGCTCCATGCCCAGTGCAGAGTCCATGATGGGGCTTGATCTCACAACCCTGAGATCGTGACCTGAGCTGAAATTAAGAGTTGGACACTTAACCAACTGAGCCATCCAAGCACCCCTGAAATTTAAACTTTTAATTACCACCTTAATTTAACAACTGTTGAATAGAGATAAATTCTGTTAATCAGGCAGTCGAACCTAAAAATGGTTAGGTTTGCAAATATGAAATCGTTCTAAGAATATTTGCATTCAGAAGGTAATGGGTATTAATTGGGGAGAGTTTGGTTTAAGAAAGGTGGGGGAGTGGAAATACAAAGCTTTGGAAAAGGTTATGTTTCACAAAACTGGTTTAAGATGATGTACAGAGAAGGCAGGGTGTTATCTTGCCATACAAAGGCCAAAATTAGAGTAGAAGATGAAGCCCTGAGGTTAAAAAAAAAGTAGTACCTAGATAATAAAAAATCTTGAGACTTGTGAAGGAAAATAAATGGTTTTCCTGCATAAACCAGAGGAAAAATTTTGTTGCTTTTAGGGCAGCACTCAGATTCTAGTCTGTTGTCAACACTCTCCCCATTTTGGCTCAAAAACTCCAAAAGTGTTTGATCATTGATGTATTTATATATATGGAGGGTTCTTATTACCTGTGTTTCCAGAGATTAAGAGATCACATAGGGAGACAAAGGCAGTCAAAATATGAAAGTCCCTCTTTACACATTCCTCTTCACTAAACGCTGGTGATTGTCATAGTGCTTTGGCTCAAGGACAGTGTCTTTGGCGGGTAGAACATTTGAATGAAGGGCACATTCGGTTCAGATCAATGGCAAAGTGAAACTTGGAGTCTGAAAAATAATTTCATCCTTTCACAGATCTGAAAACAATGATGTGTAGATGTTCGAATTACATCAAAGCCAGTACCTAATTACTGTTATGGCAATTAAAGAAACAAAAATCAGATCAGAGAGGGCATTTCTGATGGATACTTCAAAAAAAATTAGTTGAATAGCATTAAGTTGAGAGAGGGTCCCTTTGGCAGTGATAAAGTGTGAATATTTTTGCAAAACGGACCTCTTTTGCTTATTCTATAAATAGGTAAACATCAAATGGAAGACTTTGTACAGTTTGTTGGGCAGTATTCCTCCCAAATCATTACTGGAGTCATTAATTATAAAATTTATTTTCATAGTTTTCATTTTATGTTTTTAAGTTAAAGAGCCAGACGTTTTTTCCTTATTTAAAATTTGACCCTCTCAAATGGATTGCCTAAGTTGCATTTTTTCTAACTGATTGTATCTTTGAACAATAGTTACATTGATATCAACATTTACAAAAGGGGCTGATAAACCAATCTAGAATATTCCTTCTCCAATATCCAGCATTATAGAGATGAACCTTAATATACCAACTCTTTGATCTGGTCTTAGTGTTTCAATGAAATCTTGTTGTACAAGTGAAAAGAACAGCATTAAATAAGTACTATTCTTCAACATGACTTAATATTTCAAGCATTTTTCATCTGAAATGTTTTTGTCTCCCACAGGCCAAAAACAGAGAACTACTCAAACAGGTCGCAGCATTGTCAAAGGGTAAAAAGTTTGACAAAAGTGGAAGCATACTAACATCCCCTTGAGAAAGTAGTTATTCATGTAGTGTTTCTGCTGAAAATGTAAATTTGAGAAAAATTCTGTGAAGCCCTTAAATGTAGTGGAGAAATATTTTTGCACACCAGATGAATTGGCGTGTTTCCTATTCACTTTTGTAACTGATATACAGCATTTTTTAAGTTGTAAAACGTTCAAATAAAACTTCAACTGGCTTGAAGTTACTTTTTAATGATTTGATATCCAGGAACTTTTTTGCCAGCAATAGTATTAAACACTTGTAAAGGAGTGCATGAGTCGTGCTCTTTATAAAATGCAACATGCAATAATAGAGTAGGTGACGGTGTTCAGAAGTCAGAGCAGCAGGGCTTTCAGTTTGTTTTGTTTTTTGTTTTACACCATGTTGATTTCCGATAAACAGTTTTCACTTTAGAAATACAAAAACTTTTAAACAAGGAAAATGGTAAACACTGGTTTTTTTGGTAATTGTGTTTTTACTTTGCATCAACATGAATTTAGGAGAAAATCATGGTGCTTTTATTAAATGAACTTCAGAGTATATGTAAATATGTTTTTAAAAGTTACATCATTAACATTAGTTATTAAACTAGTATTTTCATTATTGGTATAAGAATTAATGTTTATTGTACAGTATCCAAGGTAAAATGTGTTCTGTTTTGTACAAACTACTGTAGATTTTTACTTACAAGTGCCTTTTTGCCACCTAATGTTTTTATTTATAGGAATGCCGATCTTTTGTACATACAGTTTGTTTTAAAATCATGTTTAATAAATGTTTGTATATAAATGCATATGTACAGAAGCCTATTTCAAAAGGAAATCAAAGTTGTTAGTAAAATGTTTGAGATCGCATTAAGAACTGATGATGCATATAGACTCTAGATGATTTTGTGGTTTGTTTCTGTGTGATATGAGAAGCTATTGGTCACTGAATTCATTGAATTATGTAAAAGTACATCCCCCAAAGATTTAATTTTAAATCATTTCTGATAGAGTAATTTTATTTTTTACGTCATATGGCTTCATGTTCATATTTCGTGAGTTACGTGTTCTGCTTTATTTTTCTTTTATAAAAACTTAAAAATTTATAATTTTCTGCAGTGGTCCATATATCTGCCTTTTATCTAAGTTAATATTTATGTACACCATGTTTGATTTGTAAGTTTAAAGCAAATCTGGAAAAATTTAAATAACTTAATCAATCCATGAGTATCTTTGAATAAATTGGAATCTACTATAAGATACAGGCACTATTTATAAGAAAATTATATCAGAGTCTTTAAAATTGTCTATAAAGGTTAAGGTAGGTTGGGATAGGTTATGTAAAGTTATTGACTCATTATTTTCTGACCCAGTGGTTTTTCAGCCTTTAATGGAATTGATCTCCTTAATAAATGCCAGTTCAGACTATTCAATTGTAAAACATCAGGCATTGCTTGATATACTGGAGAGAGTGGAAGAGAGTTCCTTCTCTTAGGAATTTATGGGCAAGGATAAATTTGTTTTAAGTAAACTGTTATTAAATGTATTAGTTCTTAAGTTTTTAAACAAAACTGATTATGAATGTCAGGTCAAAGATCATCTTTCCTCAGAACACAGGATGATTATAATAATTGTTTTTAACATAACCGATGTTTCAGGAGATGATTCCTGCAGTTTTTCATTATATGTTGATATCAAATAATTTTTTGTCCAATTTGAGAACATTAGGGTAATTTTGAAGTAATATAGCAAAAGATTGAATCAGACTTGGAAAAATTAAACGAGTTTATTTTTATGAGCTCTTCATGCAATAATCTTCCTAAATTTAGTACTCTCAACAATGATAGATAATGCCTTCTTAACACAGATTTTAATGTTTGTGGGATTTGCTAAATTCGTAAGATAGTCATTACCTTTCTTTAAAATTTATAATGTTTTATATTCTGGTTTCATAGCCATTTATCAATCCACAGTGCTCATTATGGTTTTAAAATAAACTGTGTAATAATTCTTATAACATGTTGGAGCTGCTACTAAAAACCAAGGTGCCCCTTCCCCCTTTTTTAGGAAACAGATTAAAAATTGAAAATCAGTCTCAGTAATTAAGCTTTGTAAATTCCAAAGCTAAAACTTTTTAGGGGCTTCACAGTATTTAGTCCTAATTAAATGCCCTCTCTTTATTCCATGACCTTATTTTATAACTTAATTTTTTTGAAATTGTATAAACTAGTAATTGAGTCCCAGTCCTGGATCTGTAGTGTATTGACATAATGAGCTGATATTCTTTAAATGTGGACCTGTAAGGAGATACTATGGTGTGCCGTATTGTGCTTTTTAGCCCGTTTTCAGCTATTAATTAGCATTTACCAGTGAGGGTCATTTTGGCCCAAGTTATTTATGTATTAATAGCCTGTGAATATTGCAGTTCTTTTTAGATTGTATTGGTCTAAATATGCATTCTCCGGTGAACCTGGTAAGCTGTTCACATGTATAGATTATTGATATACTGTACTTGTACACATCTGACTGTTGACATTTTGTACTTTTTTCTAAATCCAATATTTCACAATAAAAACTTGTCAAAAGTTTTGTATTAGTTTCTTGTTACTTCTGCAACAAATTACCACAAGCTTAGTGGCTTAAAACAGCAAAGATCAATTCTCTGACAGTTCTGGAGGCCAGAAGTCCAAAATCAGTATTACTAGACTAATGTCAACTGTCAGCAGAGCTGGTTCCTTATGGATGCACTAGGGGAGAATCTGTTTTCCTGCCTTTTTCAGCTTTTGGAGCTGCATTCCTTGCATTCGTTAGCTCTGCCCTTTCCTCCATCTTCAGAGCTAAAAAATGTAGCATCTTCAAGTCTCTAGCTCTGTCATCATGTGGTCTTCTCTCTCTTTGGTCATGGTATTTCCCTCTGCTCCCATCATTGGGCCAACCTGGATCATCAGGAGTCTTCATATCTCAAATTTAGTCACGTCTGCAAACTCCCTATTGTCACATAAGGTAACCTATTCATAGAGATTAGAACGTGGACTTCTTGGGGGACCATTGCTGAGCCTACCATAAGCTTCATCTACATTTCCCCAGTATGAGGCTTTAAAATTAACAGATTTAAGAGAATTGGCTCAGGCAAACACATTCAATTTTGTGACATGTTCATTAAGACTGCTGTCATGAAACAGGTTATTGAGCCGTTTGAAGTATTTCAAAGCAACAGTAAAGCAAATCAAGCTAGATGTAGTTACATTTTTGCAAACTTTGGAACATGACTAAAACCATGCCATGTTGTTTGATAAAATAAGTTAAAGACCTGATTTATAGACCTTTATAGTCTAGTTGGGGAGACCATATACGTGAAAATATATCTGGAGCTTTGGTATTAAGTGCAATAAGAAGCTAATAGCTTTTAGCAAGGGCATTCTAATAATTGTGGGAAAGGTTAATCTAAGTCATTGCTTTCTTAAACTTGAGCATGCATCAGTCACAGGGCGGGATGGGGGACCTCGTGAGGCACATGTGGCTGGGCCTCTGCCCCAATTTCTTCAGTCCATGAATCTGGGATGGTCCCAAGAATTTGCATTTCTAAGTTCCCAGGTAATACTAATGCTTCTGGCCCAGAGGCACACTCTAAGAACAAGTGGAATATAAAAAAAGGCATGAAAGATTGAAGGGCTGATGAGTAGAGGATATTTTGAGAATTGGAGAGTGACCTTAGAAAAATTATTTGAGCTACATTTTAAAGGCAGTTTGGGTAGTCTACTAGAGTTTTGAAAAGGAGATGATGTCAGACCAGATAATTGAACACGTCAAGAAGAACGTTATGTATCATTTTCTCCAACTGCTTTATTTTGTAGCCAAGGAAATGGAATGGGAAGTGGTAAATGACTTGAGTATTGACTTATTAATGCCCTGCCATTTTCCAAAAGGAATTTGAGGTAGCTTGGTTGAAGTGACTTGTACCTAGACAGTTTGCCACACAATATCAGTTATTAAGGAGATGTGTGTATAGTTGTCCTCTCAGAGCCAAGAAGTTGAGGACGATGAGAATCATCAGTTGGATGTCAGTTGGATAGGACAAGCTTATGGGCAGAGAAAAACTTCAATTCTAAACAATGTCTTGGCATAGAAGGTGCAGAATTTGGTTTTTAATTGACAAGGGGATAGTGGATGACAAACCCACTGGTTTGATGCTCATGTTTGTTGCTGCTATGACTGAATTTGGAATTGTGCTAGTCACCGCTTTTCAAGAAAAATGCGATCTGAGAAGTTATACGATTAGAGGCTTGAAAACTGTATTTTGACTAAAATGATTGACTTGTTTCTAAAATAAGGAAAAAGACCAACAACCATATAGAAACTGGGCCAGAGGAATGAGTAGACTGTTCACAGGGAAAATGCAGATGGTTTTTACGTGAAAAAATGACCTTATTCATAATAAGAAAAAAAAAATTAAAAGTGTATGGAGTTAACCATTTCTAACCTATAGGTTTACAGTATTCCAAATCTGACAACATACAGACACCGTTGTGAGGAAACAGACACTCTCTGACATTCCTGGTGGCCATTGCAAAATACTCCTATTTTAATCCTGAGTTTTAATAACTGGCAGCATTACATATACATTTATGCTTTGATCTAGCAATCCAATTTCTAGGAATCTGTCCCAAACACACTCTTAGGAAAATGAAGACATACGCACAACTCAAAATTATCTGCAATAGCAGAAACAGAAAACAGGCGAAATTAAGGGGTTGCTCAAAAAACTTTGGGACAGCTATAATGGAATCTATGTAGCTGTAGAATTTACTCAGCTAGTACTCACACTACATTGTCGAAGCAAGAAAAGCGAAGAAGAAAGTATGCTGTAGCATGTTAAGGGTAGGGCTACACCCACATACATACACAAAAGGTATCTGCTTATATTTTTTAAAAATTGAAGGCTTAACCCTAATTGTTTAAAAATAAGGGGTGGGGGAGGGAGCAAGATGGCGGAGGAGTAGGAGACCTAGATTTCGTCTGGTCTCAGGAATTCAGCTGAATAGGGATCAAACCATTCTGAACACCTACGAACTCAACAGGAGATCGAACAGGAGAGTAGCAACAACTCTCTGAACAGAGAAGCGACCACTTACTGGAAGGTAGGACGTGCGGAGAAGTGAATCCGAGGCGATATTCGGGAGGATAGACGGCGGGGGAGGGGCCTCCGCCGGCCGCTTCTGGCAAGTGCTAGAGCCGCGGAGCACAAAATCGGACCTTTTAGAAGTTGGCTCGGTGGAGGGACGTCGCTGCAGTGGCTAAGCGGGGGGTGGAATCCTCCCGGGACAGTGTGGTCTCAGGACCCTTGGGGTCACGGAGAGACCGGGGGTGCCTGAGTGCGCCAGAGCTCCCAGGTATCAGAGCGGGGAAGCCGGCTGCAGAGACGGAGCTGAGGCGCGGGCTCTCAGCTCGGGGTTGCCATAAACTGTGATCTGCGGCCCAGTTGGGGCACGGCTCCCCCAGCAGGGACCCAACAAGCAGCAGATCCGGGGAGACTCCCCTTCCTTCCCGGGGAGGAGCGGTGCGG